>NW_027835179.1:0-269 GCF_054177405.1 Leptonychotes weddellii
CTCAGTCATTTTTAATCTATGGATTTTTCCTCCATCTCTCTCTCTCTCTCTTTGGTGCAATTTATTTGTTAAAGAACTAGGTCATTTTTCCTGAAGGGTTTCCCATAGTTTGGATTTTGCAGATCTAGCCTGTTATATTAGGGTTTAGGGTATTTATTTGTCTCTTGTCTTTCTTGTAAACTGGTAGTTTGATCCAAAGATATGATCAAATACCAGATTTTTTGTGCAAGTTTATGCCACAAGAGATGTGTCCTTCCCTTGTAACTTAT
>NW_027835180.1:0-269 GCF_054177405.1 Leptonychotes weddellii
AAAGCACACAGTGAGCTCAGAGGAATCTGCTTTTGAGACTCGTAGGCTCTGAGAACTTTGCCTGGGAGAAATTTTCAGGCAGAGAAAAACATGGTCTGTGTAGGTCCTGGCAGGGCACTCCAGACACATGCCAACCTCGCTCCATTCTCTGGCCCCACAGAACAGCTCTACAATGCTTCCATAATGACCTCCAGACCAAGAAGAAGGTTCTCTTTCAGTCATTCAATCAACATACATGTTTTGAGTGCTTTCTCATCTGTGCCAGGACT
>NW_027835181.1:0-269 GCF_054177405.1 Leptonychotes weddellii
GTAGGAATGGGGAGTAGGAAAAGGGGAAAACCAATATTATCTTAAGTTTACATTACATATCAGCGTATTAGGTACTTGACATATTTTGTCTTACCTATCCACACAACAGATATCGTCATCCTTATTTTCAGATACGTAAAGGGAGATGAAGAGAAGTTAAGTAACTTGACCAAACCAGGATTTGATTATGAGTCTGCTTGGCTCGAAGATTATACTTTTGCCGTGATATCATTGGATTGTTGTTATGAATGGGATTCCCTTGTATACTC
>NW_027835182.1:0-269 GCF_054177405.1 Leptonychotes weddellii
AGGCTCTTCCACTGAAAATACCAATAAAACAGAAAACAAATTAAACAGAAAAATAAATTTTAACAATGTTAAAAAAAAAAAAATCAAAAACCCAAGATGGACGAAAATGTATTCTACCACAGAAGCTCAAAGCCCTGGGAGCCGGCCAGGGGTGGGTGGGCTGGGAACAGCCCTTTGATAACCAAAATGTAACAACTACCAGAATCAAAAATGACATTCAGGTAACAACTGGCATCTTCTCTTGAAAATCAATCAAGATTAAACTGGGG
>NW_027835183.1:0-269 GCF_054177405.1 Leptonychotes weddellii
GAAATCTCTGCCTCACTCAGAAGAATCCCTGAGATCGTCATTCGTGAAGCTGCCCTGGGCTGATTTCCACTCCCTGGGAGCCCACAAGAGAAAAAGTGCAGCAGATTCGGGACTGCTTCTCAGACTCAGCAGAACAGGGGGGCTTGGCAATCAGTTTGGAGAACACGGACGTCCCAGAGCAGCGCACTGAGGCCAGCTCTGAATGGGACCCAACATCTTCACCAGACCATGGGACTGAAAACCTCTGGTGTTGAGACTAGTTTCCTCCA
>NW_027835184.1:0-269 GCF_054177405.1 Leptonychotes weddellii
CAAAAAAAAAAAAAAAAAGAGCCCAAATAGGAAATAAAAATCTCTTAAGGAGTTTGGACTTTGTTGTAGATCAATGAAAAACAAATAAAAGGCTTTTACATCAAAGAGGGGCATGATCAGAATTGAATTCTAGAACCATCATTTTGCTTTAGTTTGAAAAATGGATAGTAATGAAGCAGGACAGAAGGCAAAGATTCCTTCTGGAAGAGAGTTAGGTCATTCAAGAAGGGAGTGGACAGAGACATGGCCTGGGGTAGGGACAAGTGGGA
>NW_027835185.1:0-269 GCF_054177405.1 Leptonychotes weddellii
ATAGGAGAAACTGTGAAGAGAGAGCAGGAAGGGGGAGTATATGGAAACTCTGTACTTTTTACACAATTTTTCTGTAAACCTAAAACTGCTCTAAAAATAAAGTCTATTTTAGAAAAAAGATAGCAATAGGGGTTCAGGACATTATGGGAGCACAGAGGAACAAATTAAATCTGGTACTGGGGAAGTGATGGAAGACTTCCTGGAGGAGGCAAACTCTGTACTGAGTCTCAAAGAAAGGGAGGAATCAGAGAGAAAAGAGGACTATAGGT
>NW_027835186.1:0-269 GCF_054177405.1 Leptonychotes weddellii
AGGACAGTTTTTGTTTAAATGCAGGTTCCTGGGCCTGGTGGGACTCCAGCTGTGGGAATGCACAGTTCACTAGTGCTTTTGACCTGCAGTGGGCTCTCCTAGAGCCATAGCCAGGTAGGGTTTTCTCAACTAGACCCCAATATGGCCAATCCTTCCCTAGCAAGGCAAAGCTTAATATTGAGATGCTCAGGTCACAGAAAGAATCTGTACTTTTTAAAAAAGTTTTCATTTTAATTCCAGTTAGTTAATATACAATATTATATTAGTTT
>NW_027835187.1:0-269 GCF_054177405.1 Leptonychotes weddellii
TCTTCTTCTCCTTCTCCTTCCTCTTCTTCTTCTCCTCCTCCTCCTTCTTCCTCTTCTTCTTCTCCTCCTTCTCCTTCTCCTTCCTCCCCTTCTTCTTCTTCTTCTTCCCCCTTCTCCTTCCTCCCCTTCTTCTTCTTCTTCTCCTCCTCCTCCTTCTCCTTCCTCCCCTTCCTCTTCTTCTTCTTCTTCTTCTCCTTCTCCTCCTCCTTCCTCTTCTTCTTCCTCTTCTTCTCCTCCTCCTCCATCTCCTCCTCCCCCCCTCCTCCTCC
>NW_027835188.1:0-2313 GCF_054177405.1 Leptonychotes weddellii
TCTTTTGCTTAGACAATATGTCCATTTCAGTGAGGGGGGTGTTAAAGTCCCCCACTATTACTGTATTGTTGTTGATGTGTTTCTTTGCTTTTGTTATTAATTGGCTTATATCATTGGCTGCTCCCATGTTAGGGGCATAGATATTTACAATTGTAAGATCTTCTTGTTGGATAGACCTTTTGAGTACGATATAGTGTCCTTCCTCATCTCTTATTATAGTCTTTGGTTTAAAATCTAATTTGTCTGATATAAGGATTGCCACCCCAGCTTTCTTTTGGTGTCCATAAGCATGGTAAATGGTATCCCACCCCCTCACTTTCAATCTAGGGGTGTCTTTGGGTCTAAAATGAGTCTCTTGCAGACAGCATATCAATGTGTCTTTTTTTTTTTTTTTTTATCCAATCAGATAGCCTGTGTCTTTTGATTGGGGCATTTAGCCCATTTACATTCAGGGTAACTGTTGAAAGATAGGAATTTAGTGCTATTGTATTGCCTGTAAGGTGACTGTTACAGTATATTGTCTGTGTTCCTTTCTGGCCTATGTTGCTTTTAAGCTCTCTCTTTGCTTAAAGGACCCCTTTCAAGATATCTTGTAAGGCTGCTTTTGTGTTTGCAAATTCCTTTAGTTTTTGTTTTTCCTGGAAGCTTTTCATCTCTCCTATTTTCAGTGACATCCTAGCTGGATATACTATTCTTGGCTGCATATTTTTCTCATTTAGTGCTCTGAATATATCCTGCCAGTCCTTTCTGGCCTGCCATGTCTCTATGGATAGGTCTGTTGGCAGTCTAATGTTTTTACCATTGTAGGTTACAAATCTCTTCTTGCGAGCTGCTTTCAGGATTTTGTCTTTGTCTCTGAGACTCATAAGTTTTACTATTAGATGTCAGGGTGTTGACCTATTTTTTATTGATTTTTGGGGGTGTTCTCTGTGCCTCCTGGATTTTAATGCCTCTTTCCTTCCCAAATTAGGGAAGTTCTCTGTTATAATTTGCTTCATTATACCTTCTGTCCCTCTCTCTCTTTCTTCTTCTTCTGGGATCCCAATTATTCTAATGTTGTTTTGTTTTATGGTATTGTTTATCTCTCGAATTCTGCCCTCGTGATCCAGTAGTTGTTTCTCTCTCTTTTTCTCAGCTTCTTTATTTTCCATCATTTGGTCTTCTATATCACTGATTCTCTCTTCTGCCTCATTTATCCTAGCAATTAGAGCCTCCATTTTTGATTGCACCTTATTAGTAGCCTTTTTGATTTCGACATGGTTAGATTTTAGTTCTTTTATTTCTCCAGAAAGGACTTCTCTAGTATCTTCCATGCTTTTTTCAGGCCCCACTAATATCTTTAAAATCATCATTCTGAACTCTAGTTCCGAAATCTTACTAATGTCCATATTGATTAGGTCGCTGGCACTCATACTGCCTCTTGTTCTTTTTGTTGAGGTGATTTTTTCCATCTTGTCATTTTCTCCAGAAGAGAATAGATGACTGAGAGAACAAAATGCTAACAGGTTAACAACGACCCCAGAAAAATATACACTAAACAAATCAGAAGAGAGCTGAATCTGGGGGGAAAGAAAGGGAAAGAAAGAAAAAAGGAAACAAAAGAAAAAGAAAAAGATAAAACAAAACGAAACAAAACAAAACAAACAAAAAAACAGAATATGATCAAATATGATCAGGCTGGTGCATAGATCAGTGCCACACAGTAGATTTTGGGCGCATTTTGGTCTGTTAGAGAAAGTGCCTCACAAAATTTTAAAGAGAGAAAAACATATATTTACAAAAATAAGGGTAAATATGAGGAAGGGATGGAATATGACTGTAAAGATGAAAATTATAAAAGATTTTATAAAAGGAATTGATAAGGTAAGAAGTTGGTTGAAAAAAGAAAGATAATTTATAAAAAATAAAATGGAGACAATGTGATCAGGCAGGAGACTAGAACAAATCCATACACAAGAGATTTAGGGTATATTTTGGTCTGTTAGAAGAAACTGTATCCCAAAGTTTTAAAGAGAGAACAACTTATATATATATATATACCAAAAATAAGAGTAACTACTATGAAGGGATAGAATATGACTCTAAAAATGAAAAATAATTTATTTATGTATTTATTTACTTATTTATTTATTTATTTATTTATTTTTAGATTTTAATTTATTTTTTATTCTTCTATTAATGCCCATACATTACATCATTAGTTTTAGATGTAGTGTTCCATGATTCATTGTTTGTGCATAATACCCAGTGCTCCATGCAGAATGTGCCCTCCTCAATACCCACCACCAGGCTAACCCATCCTCCCACCCCCCT
>NW_027835189.1:0-269 GCF_054177405.1 Leptonychotes weddellii
TACCAAACATGCCTAAAAGTTGTTAATTTCTTCGAGAGATTTATGAGTTAAAACTAAATATTAGGAATGTGCCCAAATCTCTCTTAGCTTTCTCTCTAACCTACACATCTTCTGTTCACAGAAATGTCCTCACACAAAATCACTGGAAATGCCATTCAGGCATTGTTTCCAAAGCTGCCAGCATCACCCAGATCAGAAGGGGGTTAAGTCGTATTTAAAGAATCAGATGTGCGATCTCAAGAAAGAGTTTGTGATGGTTCATATGAAGA
>NW_027835190.1:0-269 GCF_054177405.1 Leptonychotes weddellii
AGCATCTGTACCTGTCTCCTCACTGCACGCTGCTTGACTCAGAGCGGGCACTCGGAACACATTCAGTCGGAAACTGCCTCCTTTCACTTGGAAGCTTGGGTTCTGAAGAGGGCCTCTAGCGGCCTCTGACACAGCCCTATTTCCTCTGCCCCATGTGCAGGGCACGGCCCTTCCCTGCCAAGACAGTCTTTGGACTCCCCATCAGCCCAGCACGATGGCTCATGGCTTCTCAGCCAATCCATTTCTTTGCTGTGTCTCCTGAGCTCATC
>NW_027835191.1:0-269 GCF_054177405.1 Leptonychotes weddellii
TGTCCCCTCCCCCAAAGAAATATTTAAAGCAAACTTTGGTTGTGTCCTAATTCATTGGGTGATGTCTTTATTCAAATTCAGTGGTTTTTTTTTTTTTCTTGCTGAAAGATGTGGTTTATTTTGCAACAGAATATATTCAACTGGTTAGGAAACTGCCAGATATTACTTGTAAAATATTTATAGTAGTTTGAAAATAGTCCCTCTAAATCACCAAGAGAAAAGAATTTTAAAAATAAACAACAGGTTATTTGCTCTAAGTCAGGCTCAGA
>NW_027835192.1:0-269 GCF_054177405.1 Leptonychotes weddellii
GAGGTGTAGAATTCTGGAGGAGGTCTGGAATTCTGGAGGAGGTCTGGAATGCTGGAGGAGGTCTGGAATTCTGGAGGAGGTCTGGAATTCTGGAGGAAGTCTGGAATGCTGGAGGAGGTCTGGAATTCTGGAGGAGGTCTGGAATTCTGGAGGAGGTCTGGAATTCTGGAGGACATCTGGAATGCTGGAGGAGGTCTGGAATGGTGGAGGAGGTCTGGAATGCTGGAGGAGGTCTGGAATTCTGGAGGAGGTCTGGAATGCTGGAGAAG
>NW_027835193.1:0-269 GCF_054177405.1 Leptonychotes weddellii
TTTGGGGGGTGCCTGGGTGGCTCAGTCTATTAAGCATCTGCCTTTGGCTCAGGTCATGATCCCAGGGTTATGGGATCTAGCCCCGCATTGGGCTCCCTGCTCACCGGGGAGTCTGCTTCACCCTCTCCCTCTGCCCTTCCCCCTGCTCCTTCTCTCTCTCTCTCTCACTCTTTCTCTCAAATAAATAAATAAATAAAATTAAAAAAAAAGAGATTTGAGTCTCATTTTAAAGGGTCTACAGTCTACTTGGAGATACAAGTCATATATAG
>NW_027835194.1:0-269 GCF_054177405.1 Leptonychotes weddellii
TGGAACACTTCATCTAAAACTAATGATGTAATGTATGGGGATTAACATAAGAATAAAAAAAAAAACTAAGAAAAAAAAATAAATAAATATACTATTAAATGTAAAAAAAAGAATTTATTTGATAAACCCAGATAAGCTATTAGTTTCTTTCAATCTCAACCTTTGAGTGCACATTGTTTTAATATTCCATGCAACAAGCTGTGACTCATGCATAAGTCACTTTTGCTGCATAATGAAGCAGATAGAAAAAGCACTTATGTGGTTGATTC
>NW_027835195.1:0-269 GCF_054177405.1 Leptonychotes weddellii
AAAATGTAAACAAATAATACATTTGTAAGCAGCAAGAGTTAGGGGGTCTTAGGAAAAAGAAAGATAAGACATAGATTTGGGGATTAGAGAAGTCATTGTAGGCTCCCAGCTATCTTCATGATCTGTGCCCTAGGCTCTCCTTGCCCAAGCACACTTCTTGCAGAACTTCCTAGGAAGTGTTAGAATTGAAAAGAGAAAGACATGTATCATATGACCTCACTGATATGAGGAATTCTTAATCTCAGGAAACAAACTGAGGGTTGCTGGAG
>NW_027835196.1:0-269 GCF_054177405.1 Leptonychotes weddellii
TCTGAGCAACCCCGCTGGACCCAGAGTTTGCCCAGGTGCCACACTACCTGCCTTTAGAACCCAAAGTCTTTAATTTTTAGAGAAGAGCAGTGAAGGCTTAAGATAGCAGTAGCGCTACCCGCTTCGTGATCTGCACAAACGAGGGCCAAGGCTCAACTCCAGGTCGGTGCCCGGAAGAATTACTCGGTGCTTACTGTGTACCACGTGTTGGAGATCCCCTAGGAAGAGCTTTACTTGGGAACTTCCTGTAAACGTCCCAGGGATGAGCT
>NW_027835197.1:0-269 GCF_054177405.1 Leptonychotes weddellii
AGACTCCCTGCCGAGCAGGGAGCCCGATGTGGGACTCGATCCAGGGACTCCAGGATCATGACCTGAGCCAAAGGCAGTCGCTTAACCAACTGAGCCACCCAGGCGCCCTCACAACTGACTTCTTAACAAAAGCAATATAAGCTCCAAAGCAATAGACTGATAGTTTCAAACTGTTGAATGGGAAGAACAAAGAACTGCCATCTTAAAATTGTATGCCCAGTAACATAGCTTTCAAAAATGAAGGTGAAATAAAAATGCCTAAAATTTTT
>NW_027835198.1:0-269 GCF_054177405.1 Leptonychotes weddellii
TTTGCTTAATTGGAAAGCATTCTTCATGAACTCAGGTCATTTGGGCATCCTACAATAAAATTTATGTGGAGAACTATATAGGTAGGCAGGATAAATCCTTTCTTTTTTTAATTCTTTCCTTAAATGGCAATTTTCAGAGTACCAGTTTGGGGCACCAACCACCTCTGATAGTGACAAATGAGTTCTGAGATTTTTTTTTCCTTTCACTCCCTTCTTTTTCTCATTATCTTTATGAATTCACAGATTTGTATATATTCAATATGTTTCAA
>NW_027835199.1:0-2313 GCF_054177405.1 Leptonychotes weddellii
AGAGAGATGAAAGACCTGTACTCTGAAAATTATGAAACACTGATTAACGAAATTGAAGACAACAAAAACAAATAAAAGAAGTACCATGCTACCCAAAGCAATCTACACATTTAATGCAATCCCTATCAAAATACCTACAGCATTCCTCACAGAACTAGAACAAATAATTTTAAAATTCATATGGAACAACAAAGACCCTAAACAACCAAAGCAGTCGTGAAAAAGAACAAAACTGGAGGTATCACAATCCTAGATTTCAAGATACACTATAAAGCTATAGTAATCAAAATAGTATGGTACTGGCACAGAAAGAGAAACATAAATCAGTGGAACAGAATAGACAGCCCAGAAATAAACCCAAAATTATATGGCCAATTAATTTTTGACAAAGGAGGCAAGAATACGCAATGGGAAAAAGACAGTCTCTTCAACAAATGGTGTGAGGCAAACTGGACAGCTACATGCAAAAGAATGAAACTGGACCAGTTTCTTACACCATCCCCAAAAATAAACTCAAATGTAAGACCTGAAAACATAATAATCCTAGAGGAGAGCAGAGGCAATAATTTCTTTGACACTAGACATAGCAACATTTTTCTAGGTATGTTTCCTGAGGCAAGGTAAGCAAAGGCAAAAATAAACTATTGGGATTACATCAAAATAAAGAGCTTCTGCACGGCAAAGGAAACAATCAACAAAACTAAAAGACAACCTAATGAAGGGAGAAGATATTTGCAAATGACATACCTAGTAAAGGGTGAGTATCCAAAATAAATAAAGAACTTACATAACTCAGCAACAAAAGCAATTAATGCAATTGAAAAATGGGCAGAAGACATGAACAGACATTTCTTCGAAGAAGATATCCAGATAGCCAACAGACACGTGAAAAGATGGTCAACATCACTGATCATCAGGGAAATGCAAATCAAAACCACAATCAGATATCAGCTCACACCTGTCAAAATGCCTATTATCAAAAAGACATGAAGAAACAAGCACTGGCGAGAATACAGAGAAAAAGGAACCCTCATGCACTTTTGGTGGGAATGCGAACTGCGGCAGCCACTGTGGAAGATAGTATGTAAGTTCCTCAAAAAATTAAAAATAGAACAACTTTACAATCCAGTAATCACACTACTGGATATTTACCCAAAGTATACAAAACACTAATTCGAAGAGTTATATGCACCTTACATTTATTATAGCATGATTTACAATAGCAAAACCATGGAATTAGCTCAAGTGTCCATTGATAGATGAATGGATAGAGAAGATGTGGTGTGTATATATATATAAAACAGAATATTATTCAGCCATAAAAAGAATGAAATCTTACAATTTGCAACAACATGGATGGATCTAGAGAGTATAATGCTAAGAGAAACAAGCCAGTCAGAGAAAAGACAAATATCATATGATTTCATTCACAAGTGGAATAAGAAACAATAGAGCAACCAAAGGGGAAAAAAAGAGAGACAAACCAAAAAACAGACTCTTTACTATAGAGAACAAACAGATGGTTATCAGAGGGGAGGTGGGTGCGGGCGGTATGGGTGAAATAGGTAAAGGGGATTAAGAGTATACTTATCTTGACGAGCACTGAGTAATGTATAGAATTGCTGAATCACTAGATTGTGTATCTGAAATATAATACTGCATGTTAACTATACTGGAATTTTTTAAAAAGCCAACAGAACTCTCTCTGGTAATGACTTTTTTTCTATTAAATTGATAAGGAATTCTTTTAAAAAAAATTTCTATGTTACATTCTGGGGTGTGTTTGATAAAAAAAAAAAGATGTCAATTTGTTCTTGTGGGTAATATAACCTATGTATAATTCTTAATAATGGACCATGTGTTTTTGAGTAGTTTAATAGCCAGCCTTGATCACAAACATGGAATTTCAAGGCAGTGCAATGTCTAAATAAATGCTGGATTAACAGAGGTATGCAAATACTTTTTATTATCTACAAATACTTTGATTTTAATTTTTCAGTGAAAAAACTAACAGCATTCATGAAACACTTTAGTGTTTTGGTTTTAACCTTTTATGTAAAGACTTTACCATCTAAAATCTCTTTTTGCATTTCTCTGCAACTTATTTATTGATAGTTATTACTCTTCTCTTCATTGAACCTGAAACACTCCCACAAGGAGGGAAATGACTTTTCCATGGTTTCATTCCATTTTATATTTTAGATGTTTTGACAGGTAATATTGTACTGTTATCTGTTGTCATAAAATAAAAAATGACTGTAGTCAAGCACTGGACAAATTGCATGCCAGCCAATGTCAGTGGGGGACACAATG
>NW_027835200.1:0-269 GCF_054177405.1 Leptonychotes weddellii
AGGGGTCATCTCTGAAATGCCAATGGGTTAATATTGTGAAAGCCCCTATTTTTTTTTTTTTAATGCACACGCACCATCACTTGAATATGACAAGTGGGGAATTTGTGGTAAGTCTGCAAAGCCGTAAGCAGAGACCCCATCTGATTTAGGACCTGCCGGGCCAGGACAGTCACCTCACAGTAGTGTAAATTTCTTGTTTTGAAGGGTAAATAAACTTCCTGTAAAGGGAAAAGAGGAGCACCTGGCTGGCTTAGTCCGCAGAGCAAGTG
>NW_027835201.1:0-269 GCF_054177405.1 Leptonychotes weddellii
AGGCCTCAATCTTACTTAAAGATCTTTTAGGCAAAGTCACCATCAGGATTTACTGAGTAAAATGAGTAAGAATCCTGGGTACTAACATGGCCCAAAATGTGGTATTCCAAAGAGGAACAGGTTACTACTTTTGAAGAAAAGAGCTGCCTTGGTAACTTCCCTCAAATGCTTATTTTAAATAAAAATAGTTAATGGAAATGTTTTTTAAACCAACTTTCAGTACACACTGCTCACCGAATAAAAAAGGAAGTCACTTTCTTTCCTATTTT
>NW_027835202.1:0-269 GCF_054177405.1 Leptonychotes weddellii
TGTTCTCCCCGCCCCTCCCCCCACCCCAATATGCATGTGCTACCGTGATGGATGAGTCTGATCACCTGCTAAGAGGTGCGTCCTCAGCAGTAGGCAGCCAGCGAGTTGGCATCTTCTTTGTCCTTTGCTGATAGCATCAGGACAGTCTGCTGGCAGCTGCTGGAGGGTGAGGAGTGTGCTGTCCGTGGAAGCTGCAGTTCCTGCTCATTTCTTGTTTGGAGACTCAAATTTGCTGAGTTTGCAAAATCCCAGCCAGTTTTGCTCACCAG
>NW_027835203.1:0-269 GCF_054177405.1 Leptonychotes weddellii
GGGACAGCAGGCCCTCCTGTGCCCAGGGGGTAGGCACCCAAGGAGCAGACAAGCCCCTGGCTTCTGGGCCGTGGTCCCAGAGAGCTCCCACCCTCCCCTGCACCCCCTTGTTCCTTGAAAGCCTGTGTCCTGGCCCCTCTCCTGCAAAATATCCACTTATACCTATGTCCTCCATGTCCCCTCCCAAGACCCTCCCCGCGTCCACTCCCCTGTGTCTCCTCCCCCAAGTCCACCTCCCCACATCCACTCCCCCATGACCCCCATGTTGC
>NW_027835204.1:0-269 GCF_054177405.1 Leptonychotes weddellii
TTTTCCCTTTCTGAGAACAAAGTTGACATTCTTGGTAGAAGTCCAGCATTGCAGCGTCACATTACTCTTGCGAGACACCACCGAGCTGGGCCAGGCCCTGAGGGAGGGCTTGGGAAGGGACTCTGGAAGGAAGCAGATTTGGGGATGGGATTTGGTGCCCTTGTCTGCTCTCAGGAAACCCCTTGAAGGAAAGAGAAGGGACACAGGGAGTTTGGAGTGAAGGGGAGGGAGGGTCTGACTGAAGGAACTCACCATCAGTTGTCCTGCTT
>NW_027835205.1:0-269 GCF_054177405.1 Leptonychotes weddellii
GCGGCTACTCCTACGGCAGCGGCCACAGCCTTGGAGCCGGCTTCAGTTCCGGCAGTGGCAGAGGCATGGGGGGTGGCTTCAGCTCCTCTGGGGGCAGCAGCTCCACCATCAAATACACCACCAGCTCATCCTCCAGCAGGAAGAGCTACCAGCACTAAGTCCTGCCATCGGCTCTTGGTCCCACGTTGTCCCCGTCGATAGCCGCATTGCCCTCTCTCAGGCTACTTCTCTTCTCCCGCCTCCATCTTCCCTCGGCCCCTGAGTTACAG
>NW_027835206.1:0-269 GCF_054177405.1 Leptonychotes weddellii
CAGGGCTTTGTAGAATTAGAGAAATATTTTAGAATACCTGCTCTGCTGTGTATTCGCTCTGTGTCTTTGGGGAAGGTAAGTCTTTATCATCAGGTTTGGTGATGACACATGTAGTCTATTGCTCATATAGCATATATTTAACAGGGGCCATTATTATTATTCTCCTTTTTTTCTCATCCCTGTATGTTCCATTGGTAGGACTGTTACTGATTTCTGACTGCCTTTTCCCTGGCCTTGGCGTAGTCCTCTTCTGCCATCTTGGCGGGTCC
>NW_027835207.1:0-269 GCF_054177405.1 Leptonychotes weddellii
GGAAAGAAAGAAAGAAAAGCAATTTAGGCTTGCTATCACAAGAAAACGGAAATGATTTACAAGCACTGATTTTTCTTTTTTATTCTTATGTTAATCCCCATACATTACATCATTAGTTCTAGATGAAGTGTTCCATGATTCATTGTTCGTGCACAACACCCAATGCTCCATGCAGAACGTGCCCTCCTCAATACCCACCACCAGGCCAACCCATCCTCCCACCCCCCTCCCCTCTAGAACCCTCAGTTTGTTTTTCAGAGTCCATCTTC
>NW_027835208.1:0-269 GCF_054177405.1 Leptonychotes weddellii
CCCTCTGACCCTCCCCCCTCTCATGTGCTCTCTCATTCTCTCTCTCTCAAATAAATAAATAAAATCTTTAAAAAAAAAAAAAAAAATGGTAGAGCTGGGTTGAAGAAGGGCAATGAGGCCAAAAACAGCAATCAGAATACAGAATGAGACCAACCTGACTTGGCCTCCAGGTACAGGCTGAGAAAGTGGACCTGAGGGAGCAGAGACCTGCCTACACCTACCATACAGAAGCAGGCCTTGTCCAAGTCACTGCCACTGGGACAGAGGCA
>NW_027835209.1:0-269 GCF_054177405.1 Leptonychotes weddellii
GGGAACACAAGCAGGGGGAGTGGGAGAGGGAAAAGCAGGCTTCCCGTGGAGCAGGGAGCCTGGCACGGGGCTCGAACTCATGACGCTGGGATCATGATTTGAGCCAAAGGCAGATGCTTAACGACTGAGCCACCCAGGTGCCCCTGTGATTCATCAGTCTTACACAATTCACAGCGCTCACCATAGCGCATACCTCCCCAATGTCCATCACCTAGCCACCCTATCCCTCCTTGCTTAAAAATTCTTAAGTTAAAAAAAACAAACTCGGG
>NW_027835210.1:0-2313 GCF_054177405.1 Leptonychotes weddellii
AGCACCCCAACCAAGGCCTCCAGCTTCTCCTCCAGTACGTATCAGGGAACACCAAGGTTCAAGGTCCCAAAGGTTTCGAGGCTGAATTTAAGGACAGTGAAACCTCTTTCCACCTGAAGAAACCCTCAGCCCATTGGAACGACTCAGCTGTGTACTTCTGCGCTGTGAGTGACACAGTGCCTGGGACTGCAGGGGGAGCTGAACACAAACCTCCTGAGACACTGGGACTTCTTGTGACTCAAGAACTCAAGACAGAGTTTTCCAAGATCTCCTTTTCGGTGAAGGAAAATAGGGCAGGACAGGCTGGGCCCTGGGGAACACTTACCTCCTAAAGAGTTGCTTCAACAGCAATGCTGTGCTACATTCAGATAGACATTGTTCCAGATGGAGGTCTTCTGATGAGTTTCTCCAGGAGAGAGGCACCCCACCAATTCCCCACCCCACTCCCACTCTGAGTATATCATTAAGTGTCAGAGTTCTGAAATGAAAAAGGCAAGAGCATTTTTATTAAAAAAAAAATTTCTAGCATTCATTAAGGTAATTAGCACTGCCCCAGGTGTTGATCTACACGTGGAAAACTGAAGTACTTGCTTATAATGTTAGCTGACAAGTTGTGCCACGTACATTCTCAACGAAGGCAACATGTACAGCATAGATTCTTTTTTTTTTTTTTATTTTAAAGATTTTATTTATTTATTTGAGAGAGAGAATGAGATACAGAGAGCATGAGAGAGGGGAGGGCCAGAGGGAGAAGCAGACTCCCCGCTGAGCAGGGAGCCCGATGCGGGGCTTGATCCCGGGACTCCAGGATCATGACCTGAGCCGAAGGCAGTCGCTTAACCAACTGAGCCACCCAGGCGCCCCTGTACAGCATAGATTCTTAATCAGTTCAATATAGAGTCTCGACCTAGATTTGAAGCTTAACTTCTAGCACATACATAATATCCAACTGTGTGACACTAACATATTTTAAAGTAAAATAGACATCACGATATCTACATTTCCAATCGTGTGTAACACAAAACCAGTGAACTTATTTTACATGATTCTTAAAGCACTATTGATCTAAAAGCCACCCAATCATAATTGTTTTTTGAAATAGTTATCCCAGTGATTTCCAAATTAAAAATTTGAGGCTCCTAACCCATACAAAGGTATATCAAATATAATATCTGCTGAAAAACTCTTAGGTATTTTGTAAGAAGTCACACTAATTCATGATGTAATATAAAATCGCATACTCAACAAAGATTTCTAATCTTTCAAAACACATTAACAAAGTTCATAGGAAAATCGATCTCCATGACCAAAGTTCACGGGATCAAAGATTACATTAATTCTAATAGGGATATCCAAAACCAGGGAATATTTTTATTTCCTCTGAAACAACTGTATCAAAGAGCTCACATGTTTAAGATACTTTATATACATGATTATGACTCTAAATTATTATTTGTGATTTATGTGATTAAAAAAATTGCCCCCAAAATGTTATAAAAGTTTATACACACAGAAATTAAACCTCACAGAGCAGAAATTAATTTTGAAATTAGCAATAAAGTAAGCAATTATACTTCATGTCCCCCAAATTCTTTCTACATCTCTGTTCATCTCCTCTTTCTTTCAAAGATTATTTTTAAGTAACCTCCACACCCAACATGGGGCTCAAAGTTACAACCCAGAGATTATGAGTCACATGCTCCACCAACCAAACCAGCCAGGCACCCCTATCTCGCCCTCTTTTATTTTCATCTGGGAAACATCTCTAGTACACTCCCAAAATAATATTTCTACTTAATCTATTGATAACATTCCTTTCTATCTTTTTTGGGAAAAGGACAAAATGATCACGTTCTTATTAAATCTTTGTCTATCTGTCCTCTAAGAAATGTCTGCTTATTTCTGGATTCATTTTGTACTTTTCTGGGAAGCTATTTGGGATGTGAATACACACACACTTACATGTTTGTCTTTCCTGCTGTACCTCAGTGTCTTAAGAGTAGTGACAATGTTTCATTCAGTTTTTGATTTCTTTTTTTTTATGCTTATAATTTAAAATTTTAATTTTTTCTTCATAGAACAATATTAAATAGCAAATTATAAACATGAGGAGAAGTGGGAGAAAGACCATGGGAGACAGGAAAAGCTTTATATTTAATACTTTTTTTTTCTCAATTTTTCTTTTTTTTTTAATTAATTAATTTATTTATTTATTTTTTATTCTTATGTTAATCCCCATACATTACATCATTAGTTTTAGATGTAGTGTTCCATGATTCATTGTTTGTGCATAACACCCAGTGCTCCATGCAG
>NW_027835211.1:0-269 GCF_054177405.1 Leptonychotes weddellii
ATAGAACTATACGCCTTAAAATGGCAAATATCACTGTATATAAATTATACTTCAGTGAACAAAAAGGGTCGGGTTTATAGCACAGTGCAGGCTCTCAATAATGAAAACAGAATCAACAAACACACACAAAAGTACTTGTTGGAGGAATGATGGAATGAAGTGGAAACTGGATTTCAGATTGAGATCGATGACAGTTTTTAAAAAAATTTTATTTATTTATTTGAGACAGAGAGAGAGCACAGGGGAGGGGCACAGGGAGAGGGAGAAGC
>NW_027835212.1:0-269 GCF_054177405.1 Leptonychotes weddellii
AGAAGAAGAAGAAGGTAGCGGGAAGGGAGGAATGAAGCGGGGGAAATCGGAGGGGTGGACGAACCATGAGAGAAGATGGACTCTGAAAAACAAACTGAGGGTTCTAGAGGGGAGGGGGGTGGGAGGATGGGTTGGCCTGGTGGTGGGTGTTGAGCAGGGCACGTTCTGCATGGAGCACTGGGTGTTGTGCACGAACAATGAATCATGGAACACTTCATCTAGAACTAATGATGTAATGTATGGGGATTAACATAAGAATAAAAAAAAAA
>NW_027835213.1:0-269 GCF_054177405.1 Leptonychotes weddellii
TTTTTTTTTTTAAAGATTTATTTATTTATTTGAGAGAGCGAGAATGAGAGAGAGAGAGTACATGAGAGGGGGGAGGGTTAGAGGGAGAAGCAGGCTCCTTGCTGAGCAGGGAGCCCGATGCGGGACTCGATCCAGGGACTCCAGGATCATGACCTGAGCCGAAGGCAGTCGCTTAACCAACTGAGCCACCCAGGCGCCCTCCTTGTTACTATTTTTGAAAAAATGTGATAGAATATGATAATCATCCCTAAAGAGTTCCTGACAGTGTT
>NW_027835214.1:0-269 GCF_054177405.1 Leptonychotes weddellii
AAATACATGGAGGCTAAAGAGCATCCTACTGAAGAATGAATGGGTCAACCAGGAAATTAAAGAAGAATTAAAAAAATACATGGAAACCAATGAAAATGAAAACACAACTATTCAAAATCTTTGGGATGCAGCAAAGGCAGTCCTAAGAGGAAAGTATATAGCAATACAAGCCTTTCTCAAGAAACAAGAAAGGTCTCAAGTACACAACCTAACCCTACACCTAAAGGAGCTGGAGAAAGAACAGCAAATAAAGCCTAAACCCAGCAGGA
>NW_027835215.1:0-269 GCF_054177405.1 Leptonychotes weddellii
ATTCACGGGCCTTCCTTCAGATCCGGGCCTTGTGCTAGATCTGCCTCTTTAATCTTCACAGGAGCGCCGTCAGGCTGTTAGTATCCTCATGTACAGATGAGGAAACGGAGATGTTAAGAACCTGTGATCTTAACATATATTGCATTATTTGTTTCAGAGGTACAGATCTGAGATTCAAAAGTCTTGCAAAATTCACAGCACTTACCAGAGCACATACCCTCCCCAGTGTCTATCACCCAATCACCCCATCCCTCCCACCCCACCCCCCA
>NW_027835216.1:0-269 GCF_054177405.1 Leptonychotes weddellii
GAGAGAGAGAGAATGAGAGCACATGAGAGGGGGGAGGGTCAGAGGGAGAAGCAGACTCCCTGCCGAGCAGGGAGCCCGATGCGGGACTCGATCCCGGGACTCCAGGATCATGACCTGAGCTGAAGGCAGTCGCTTAACCAACTGAGCCACCCAGGCGCCCGAAAAACGGACTCTTAGTTATAGAGAACTGATGGTTACCAGAGGGGAGGTGGGTGAGGGATGAGTGAAATAGGTGAAGGGGATTAAGAATACACTTATTATGATGAGCA
>NW_027835217.1:0-269 GCF_054177405.1 Leptonychotes weddellii
ATAGAACTATATGCCTTAAAATGGCAAATATCACTGTATATAAATTATACTTCAGTGAACAAAAAGGGTTGGGTTTATAGCACAGTGCAGGCTCTCAATAATGAAAACAGAATCAACAAACACACACAAAAGTACTTGTTGGAGGAATGATGGAATGAAGTGGAAACTGGATTTCAGATTGAGATCGATGACAGTTTTTAAAAAAATTTTATTTATTTATTTGAGACAGAGAGAGAGCACAGGGGAGGGGCACAGGGAGAGGGAGAAGC
>NW_027835218.1:0-269 GCF_054177405.1 Leptonychotes weddellii
CAATCCTTTATGGAGTTCCACATAGAAGTCAAATTGACATTAACAACTCACTACAGAATGATTAGCTTTCGGGCGCCTGGGTGGCTCAGTTGGTTAAGCGACTGCCTTCGGCTCAGGTCATGATCCTGGAGTCCCTGGATCGAGTCCCGCATCGGGCTCCCTGCTCGGCAGGGAGTCTGCTTTGCCCTCTGACCCTATCCCCTCTCATGTGTTCTCTCTCATTCTCTCTCTCTCAAATAAATAAATAAAATCTTTAAAAAAAAAAAAAA
>NW_027835219.1:0-269 GCF_054177405.1 Leptonychotes weddellii
CAACATCATCCAAGGCAGTCGCTTCTGGTTCTTCATGCGGTGGGGGCTGTGTGGGGACCAGGCATTGTTTTGTCGTCCCACTGTCCTGGCACACATCAGGCTTTAAAGACACACGTGGAATAAGCCAGTGATGCATGAATGAAATAGACAATATTCTGCCGATGCTCCGTGATCAATCATGGGCTCATCTACATGCCACCGAAGGTCAGATCTGCTAGTCTGAACCCGGCGCTTGGTGTTGAGGAGGATGAAACCCGAGCAGATGATGT
>NW_027835220.1:0-2313 GCF_054177405.1 Leptonychotes weddellii
CACAGATGTAGTGAAAAGAAGGGCCATATGCACCCCAATGTTCATAGCAGCAATGTCTGCAACAGCCAAACTGTGGAAAGAGCCGAGATGCCCTTCAACAGTTGAATGGATAAAGAAGATGTGGTCCATTTATACAATGGATTATTACTCAGCCATCAGAAAGGATGAATACCCAACTTTCACATCAACATGGATGGGATTGGAGGAGATTATGCTGAGTGAAATAAGTCAAGCAGAGAAAGTCAATTATCATATGGTTTCACTTACTTTTGGAACATAAGGAATAGCATGAAGGACATTAGGAGAAGGAAGGGAAAAATGAAGGGGGGGAATCGGAGGGGGAGACGAACCATGAGAGACTATGGACTCTGAGAAACAAACAGGGTTTTAGAGAGGAGGGAGGTGGGGGAATGGGTTAGCCCGGTGATGGGTATTAAGGAGGGAACATAATGCATGGAGCACTGGGTGTTATATGAAAATGATGAATCAGGGAACACTACATCAAAAACGAATGATGTACTATATAGAAACATAATAAAATAAATCAAACTAGCTCACTATGACTTACACAATGAAACATAATAAAATAAAATATAATTTTAAAAAATAAAATACATATATATCATAAATTGTAATGTTAAATATTTAATATATAATACATATTAAATAATATAATATGATTATAATATATGTAAGTTATTGCTCTTGTTACACAAAAATATACAAAAGATATTGTATATAATTGCAGGTGGCTCACAGACCCCACCCCCAGGAATCCATAAATATCTGGTGGCTCTGGATCTCAGATTCAGAACACCTGCTCTAAAGTATATAATTCCTCAGCAACCAAGCATGTTTAAAGGAAGAAACCCAGTTTGGACAGGGAGTTAGAGCATGAAGACCAATATGCCAAAGGTCTAGTAAGAAACAGGAAAACCAAAACCACAGCCTAAAAAGGTAGGAATTTCAGGGTAAAATGGATTCAGAACCAAGGATCCACTTAGAAGACCTGAGTCCTAAGCAGGAAAGCTAGATTTCTGAAATCCTCTACAAACAACAGTTTCTGATTTATACAGTCACTACCCTGTTCCAGACTCTCCTTATAAATGAATTCTCTGTTGTCAATGCACCAATTAAAAGTATAGTTGAACAAAGTATGTTCAGAGGGTGTCATTAACCCTAACAGTGACCTGCAGTAGAGGATGGGTCAGAATGGAGGCTGATCTGTGTTCCCAAGGACAGTCCTTGCAGTCTTCAGAGGGAGAAGACAAAAGTGACAAAGGGAGCATGGACACCAACCCCATCCTGGTGTGGGGTCCATGACATAGAAGGGGGCTGAACTGAGCCAGGGGAGGTAAGGAAACTGAGGAACATACCTGCATACAGCTGTGCCTTCCTCCAGGCTGAAAGGGAACACACCTTGGTGAGACCTGAGTCAGAACAAGCCTGCTCAGCATTGTTGGTGGGAATTTATCTACTGGCCCTTGCCTGCCCTCTGGAATACAGGTGACACTAACTGCAGAGTGGGGAGAGGCTGGAGAGGAGATGACCTCAGGCCACATGCTGACAGCAGGGTGTTGTGGGAAATTCTCTGGACCACAGGTCAGGAAGTCTGCCTTGCAGGCTGAGTTCCAACCCTGCCTGCTGATGCTGCGTGTCCTTTGCCAAGTCAAGTAGTTCTCCCTGGCCTCAAAAAAACTCAAAAATTCTTATTTTATCTGTGGTCAATTTTGCTACAATATACCAAAAATTATACAATGTGAGGCACCAGGGTGGCTCAGCCAGTTAAGCTCCCAACTCTTGATATTGGCTCAGATCATGATCTCAGGGTCATGAGACAAGCTCCGTATCAGGTTCTGCACTGAGCGTGAAGCCTGCTTATTCTCTCTCTCCTTCTCCCCTGTGCCCCCCACCCGCCCCCCCAACTGGCTCAGTCCTCTCTCTCTCTCTCTCTCTCACTCTATCTCTCTCAAAAAGAGTGTAAAATATAATAAAATAATTTACATAAGAAAATTATACATTGTATGAAAAGATTATAGGGATAAAATATACATTATTTGATATTTGTAAAAAATCATTACTACATCCAGTGATTTTAAACACAGAAATATTTGAGAAATAACCCAAAAGGAGAGATGATTTCAGGCAGGGATTTGAGATGAACTCTAGGGTAAAAGTGGCCAATCTTTCTGAGATAACACAATTGCTATCTGGGGGCATTGACAGCTCATTCCACCACATTCTCACACATAGTCTGTCCAGACCTCTACCCATCAGTTTGTGATCACAACTTCCAGAAACTGGAGAGAACAC
>NW_027835221.1:0-269 GCF_054177405.1 Leptonychotes weddellii
AAATCACAGAGGGAGAGTGAGAAGGAGAAGCAGACTCCCAGCTGAGCAGAGAGCCCAACGTGGAGCTCGATCCCAGGACCCTGAGATCATGACCTGAGCTGTGGGCAGACGCTTCACCGACTGAGCCACCCAGGCGTCCCACCAGTGTTGGCATTTTAAAATGTATTATCACAGGGGTGCCTGGGTGGTTCAGTCAGTTAAGCATCTAACTCGATTTCAGCTCAGGTCATGATCTCAGGGTTGTGAGTTCAAGCCCCGCATCGGCCTCT
>NW_027835222.1:0-269 GCF_054177405.1 Leptonychotes weddellii
AGGAGACCACGCCCCTTCTCACACCACTGGAGTTGACATTTCTCCGCTCAACAGAGAAGAGAACAGGAGGGGCGCCTGGGTGGCTCAGTTGGTTAAGCGACTGCCTTCGGCTCAGGTCATGATCCTGGAGTCCCTGGATCGAGTCCCGCATCGGGCTCCCTGCTCGGCAGGGAGTCTGCTTCTCCCTCTGACCCTCCCCCCTCTCATGTGCTTGCTCTCTCTCATTCTCTCTCAAATAAATAAATAAAAAAAATCTTTAAAAAAAAAAA
>NW_027835223.1:0-269 GCF_054177405.1 Leptonychotes weddellii
GTCCATCATTTAGAATGACTGATTTGGGATCACTGGAGAATGAATGAATGATTTTTGTCAGTTTCTCCATCCGGTACACCCCTAAAGTTGTGAATGTATTTTCTGAGTATCAACCTGAACCATGATTTTGAACGATGCATGTAAAATAATCTAAATATTCTCTATCTTATGAGAATCTATATCCAAATGGAGAGGCATGTTAAACCACATATACCAAACCATAAAAATGAGAATCAAGTGAAAACTTATGGGACATAGACTTTGGGAGC
>NW_027835224.1:0-269 GCF_054177405.1 Leptonychotes weddellii
GCCTCAATCACATGCTCCTTGTTCTGCAGCTTGGTACGGATGGACATGATGACTTGGCCAATGTGGACCCTGGCTACTGTGCCCTGGGGCTTTCCAAAGGCACCCCGCATACCTGTCTGCAGCCTAGATTGGAGATAGCATGAGGTCAGACCTCAGTGTCCACTGGAAAGAGCTGTCTCCAAGGTCCCTTAGGGCAACCCATACAATCAACAGGCTGCATACACTACCAAGGAGGCTACTGTTTGCAGCCATGGCACACTGGGCCCCCA
>NW_027835225.1:0-269 GCF_054177405.1 Leptonychotes weddellii
TTGTGCATAACACCCAGTGCTCCATGCAGAATGTGCCCTCCTCAATACCCACCACCAGGCTAACCCATCCTCCCACCCCCCTCCCCTCTAGAACCCTGTTTGTTTTTCAGAGTCCATCGTCTCTCATGGTTCGTCTACCCCTCCGATTTCCCCTGCTTCATTCTTCCCCTCCCGCTACCTTCTTCTTCTTCTTTTTTTTTTCTTAACATATATTGCATTATTTGTTTCAGAGGTACAGATCTGAGATTCAACAGTCTTGCACAATTCAC
>NW_027835226.1:0-269 GCF_054177405.1 Leptonychotes weddellii
CTGTTGGAAGTGGAAAGTTTTGCTTTTTTCATTGACGTGTATTAAAAGACAGCCTTATATAACGTAATCATTTTTTTTTTTTTTAAGATTTTATTTATTTATTTGAGAGAGAGAGAATGAGAGACAGAGAACATGAGAGGGAGGAGGGTCAGAGGGAGAAGCAGACTCCCTGCCGAGCTGGGAGCCCGATGCGGGACTCGATCCCGGGACTCCAGGATCATGACCTGAGCCGAAGGCAGTCGCTTAACCGACTGAGCCACCCAGGCGCC
>NW_027835227.1:0-269 GCF_054177405.1 Leptonychotes weddellii
CCCATCAATTGATGGTGATGATGATCTCTTTGGGGACTTAAAGAAACCTTAGCATTTAAAACACTGTAACAGGGCGCCTGGGTGGCTCAGTTGGTTAAGCGACTGCCTTCGGCTCAGGTCATGATCCTGGAGTCCCGGGATCGAGTCCCGCATCGGGCTCCCTGCTTGGCAGGGAGTCTGCTTCTCCCTCTGACCCTCCTCCCTCTCATGCTCTCTGTCTCTCATTCTCTCTCTCTCAAATAAATAAATAAAATCTTTAAAAAAAAAAA
>NW_027835228.1:0-269 GCF_054177405.1 Leptonychotes weddellii
CATAATTTATTTTTCATATTTTTTATAATCAATTTTTATTTTTTTATTTTTTTTTTTAATTTTTTTAATTTTTTTTTTTTTAAAGATTTTATTTATTTATTTGAGAGAGAGAGAATGAGAGAGAGCAAGCACATGAGAGGGGGGAGGGTCAGAGGGAGAAGCAGACCCCCTGCTGAGCAAGGAGCCCGATATGGGACTCGATCCCGGGACTCCAGGATCATGACCTGAGCCGAAGGCAGTCGCTTAACCAACTGAGCCACCCAGGCGCC
>NW_027835229.1:0-269 GCF_054177405.1 Leptonychotes weddellii
TTCTTTGAGAATATAAATGCATATTGTCAAACTAAACATTTTAGTACTGTAAAGAGGTTCAGATTTGATCTTTTTTTTTTTTTTAAAGATTTTATTTATTTATTTGAGAGAGAGAGAATGAGAGACAGAGAGCATGAGAGGGAGGAGGGTCAGAGGGAGAAGCAGACTCCCTGCTGAGCAGGGAGCCCGATGCGGGACTCGATCCCGGGACTCCAGGATCATGACCTGAGCCGAAGGCAGTCGCTTAACCAACTGAGCCACCCAGGCGC
>NW_027835230.1:0-269 GCF_054177405.1 Leptonychotes weddellii
CTGGGTGGCTCAGTTGGTTAAGCGACTGCCTTCGGCTCAGGTCATGATCCTGGAGTCCCGGGATCGAGTCCCGCATCGGGCTCCCTGCTCGGCAGGGAGTCTGCTTCTCCCTCTGACCCTCCTCCCTCTCATGCTCTCTGTCTCTCATTCTCTCTGTCTCAAATAAATAAATAAAATCTTTAAAAAAAAAAAAAAAGTAGTTAAAACTTTGTTTTAGAGAGTGTCAAGATGACATGCTAAATCAGTTGCTACCAAGGAAAGTTACTTCT
>NW_027835231.1:0-2313 GCF_054177405.1 Leptonychotes weddellii
GGACTCCAGGATCATGACCTGAGCCGAAGGCAGTCGCTTAACCAACTGAGCCACCCAGGCGCCCTGTTTTTGCAATTTTAAAACCAGTGCTGCAATGAACATTCTTTATATGCCTCTTAGTATGCCATTCTTTATATGCCATTTCTACAGTGTATACGCCTTGATGCAGAATTCTGGGACATTCCACATGGCATGCTCGTGTTCCACTCTGTAAGTAGTGCCAAGTTGTTTATCAAAGCAGTTAGTCCAATTTCCACTTCCTCTGTGAGTGAAAACCACATCTTTGGTATTGTCAGACTTGTAATTTTTTTTTAATTCAATATATTTCTCTTGCTTTTTCCTAATTAATAATTAGGTTAAGAACCTTTTGCCATACGTTTATTGGCCAACCACATTTCCTATTCTGTGAAATGCCTGATTTCGTCTCTTCTCATTTTTTATCTTAT
Source organism: Leptonychotes weddellii (assembly GCF_054177405.1). NCBI lineage: Eukaryota > Metazoa > Chordata > Mammalia > Carnivora > Phocidae > Leptonychotes > Leptonychotes weddellii. The sequence goes on from NW_027835231.1 coordinate 447, forward strand.
ATGATGGATACATTCACTATACATTCTTCCTTGATCATATATATTGCAAAATATCTACTCCAACTTTGTGGCATGTGTTTGTGATGTCTTTTAATGAGTAAAAATCCCTAAATTTAATGTAGTCAAAACCATCAAATTTCTCCTTATGGGTTGCACATTTTTATACCCTGTTAAAGAGTCTTACCCTTGGGACGCCTGGGTGGCTTAGTTGGTTAAGCGTCTGTCTTCGGCTCCGGTCATGATCCCAGGGTCCTGGGATTGAGTCCCGCATCGGGCTCCTTGCTCAGTGGGAGAACCTGCTTCTCCCTCTGCCTGCCGCTCGCCCTGCTTGTGCTCTCACTCTCTCTCTCTCTCTCTGACAAATAAATAAATAAAATCTTTTTTTAAAAAAAGTCCTACCCTTCCTGAGATCATTCTCTTACACTGTCTTCTAGGAACTTTAAAAGCTTTCTTTCATATTTAAATCTTTAGATCCATGTGGAAGTGATTTTTACGGGTGATGTGCAGAAAAGAACCATTGCTGGTTTTCCATCTATCTAACCCCTGATCAACATACATCGAAAACCAGACCATCACTTCCATTGGTCAGAAACACCAGATTCATCATATATCATGACCGCATATGGACGAGGGTATGTCTATGGTACTTCATTGTGTTCCCTTGGAGTAGTTGTCTCTTTCTACACCAGTATGACAGACTACTGGTTATCATAGATTTACAGTGAGTCATGATATCTGGCAGGGTGAATCTCCTTGCTTGGTTCTCTGTCTTTGGGAGTATCTTGACTATTAGTTGGCTTTTGGTTCTCCTGTGTGATTATTAGAATCAGTTTATCAAATTCCATGAAAATTCTTCTTGGCATATTGATTGGAATTTTGGTGAATTTAGAGATGAATGTGGAAGGAACTGACATATTCATGACATTGAGCTTTCCTGCCCACTAGTATAGTATCCCTTTCCTGGTATCGGGATCTTCCTTAATGACTTTCTTGTAACATTTTATACTTTTCACCATAAAAGTCTTGGACAACTTCTCCTATATTTTGGTGATTTTCATTTTTTGTAAATGTTAGTTTGTATTGCATTTTCAACTTGACTTTGCTAATGTATTAAAATGAAAGAGATTTTTGTATATAGATGTTTTTCATCTGGAAAATTTGCTAAACTTTCTTATGCATTATAATAATATCCTATAGATTCTTTGAAGTTTTTCATATAGAAAATATCATCTTCTAGTAATGACACTTTGATTCTTGGTTTTCAGTGCATTTACCTTTTATTTCCTTTTCTTGTTCTATTTTGCTAACTAGAAATTTCTAATAAAATACTGGAAATAACGTGATAGCTGTCATTCTCATCTGTTTTTCTGTAAAGGGAATGCATTAAATATTTTATGACAACTATAATGTTTGCTTCAAGACTTCTGTGTCTATGCAGGAGTGATTTTTTTTCTCAGTTCCAAGTCTGAGAAGAGTTTCCATGTTATCATGAATGAGTGTGGAACTTGGATAAATTCCTTTTTATCTATGGAGGTGATCATTTATTAATAATTTTCCTTGAACTTGGGATGTAGTGGTTATAATAATAAATTTTTCTAATTTCGTTTTTTTTAAATTTTATTTTATTATGTTAATTTAGTCACCATACAATACATCATTAGTTTTTGATATAGTGTTCCATGATTCATTGTTTTCATATAACACCCAGTGCTCCATGAAGTATGTGCCCTCCTTAATACCTCACCGGGCTAACCCATCCCTCCTCCCCCCTCCCCTCTAAAACCCTCAGTTTGTTTCTCAGAGTTCATAGTCTCTCATGGTTCCTCTCTCCTTCCGATTCCCACCCCCCTTCATTTTTCCCTTCCTT
>NW_027835232.1:0-269 GCF_054177405.1 Leptonychotes weddellii
TCAAAACACAATATACATAGGGGACAAGCTTCATTATTAAGCATAATAAATGTAAGCCCCTCATTTATTCTTTTTTTTTTTTTAAAGATTTTATTTATTTATTTGACAGAGAAAGACACAGCGAGAGAGGGAACACAAACGGGGAGTGGGAGAGGGAGAAGCAGACTCCCTGCCGAGCAGGGAGCCCGATGCGGGACTCGATCCAGGGACTCCAGGATCATGACCTGAGCCGAAGGCAGTCGCTTAACCAACTGAGCCACCCAGGCGCC
>NW_027835233.1:0-269 GCF_054177405.1 Leptonychotes weddellii
AGCGCTGTGAATTGTGCAAGACTGTTGAATCTCAGATCTGTACCTCTGAAACAAATAATGCAATATATGTTAAGAAAAAAAAAAGAAGAAGAAGAAGGTAGCAGGAGGGGAAGAATGAAGCGGGGGAAATCGGAGGGGTAGACGAACCATGAGAGACGATGGACTCTGAAAAACAAACTGAGGGTTCTAGAGGGGAGGGGGGTGGGAGGATGGGTTAGCCTGGTGGTGGGTATTGAGGAGGGCACATTCTGCATGGAGCACTGGGTGTT
>NW_027835234.1:0-268 GCF_054177405.1 Leptonychotes weddellii
AGGGGACCGCACGGGCTCCCTTCGTGGGTTCTAGCGTGGACACAGCTGTGGGGAGAGTGAGGGGCTCATAGGCCCAGAGGGGAGGACTCGGGAGGGGAGGGCTGACCTCAGTCTGGCCCTTCCTGGGGCAGGGCCACCGGGCCACTGCAGGCAACAGTTCTGGAGCCCTGGCACGGGGTTCTTGCTGGATGTCCCCCCCTTGTCCACAAGTGTCCTCACACGATGCCACTGGCATCCCGACACCGGAGCAGGCCACTGTCCACAGCAA
>NW_027835235.1:0-268 GCF_054177405.1 Leptonychotes weddellii
CCAGTCCTGAATGATTATGTGAGTGCATTTGATGCTTCGCTCTGGCCGGCACGTGCTCTTTTCAATCAGGCGAGCAAGCCCATCCGGTCGCTAGCGCCGCCTTGTGCTTTTCTGCTTGGGAGTGGAGCCACGGCCGTGGCCACAACGGGAGAGGCCACTTTGCTGTTCCCCAAATTAGAATGAAGACCCCTGACGACAGGGCCCTCACAGTATTGCTCCGCCCACACGCCAGTCAAAGGGTATTGCCAGGATCCTCGGCAGCCCACGC
>NW_027835236.1:0-268 GCF_054177405.1 Leptonychotes weddellii
ACCAGGGTTTCCTCGTTGGCCCACGTCTGGGCGGCTCTGTTAGGCTCCCATATCTTTCTAGGGCTTCCCCCCATTTGTTGCTGCTTTCAGTCTAGACTCGAACCACTCTCTTCGACTTACTTTTTGCACCCGATTGCTACTTAACCAGATTTTGATCCCACCGCTCATTCTTCTTGCTTTCTTCCTGCCCTAAGCCTCCTCCATCTTCCCTTGGTACTTTGGGCATCACATTCCACACTGCGTCCCCCCCAGGGTGACCTCACCTCCT
>NW_027835237.1:0-268 GCF_054177405.1 Leptonychotes weddellii
AACACAAGCAGGGGGAACAGCAGAGGGAGGGGGAGAAGCAGCGTCCCCAGCTGAGCAGGGAGCCCAGTGCAGGACTCGAACCCAGGACCCTGGGATCATGACCTGAGCTGAAGGCAGACACTTAACCAACACAGCCACCCAGGCGCCCCCTCAAATGCCAACATTCTTTTTTTTTTAAAGGTGGACAACGTGATGATTTTTTTTTTATTCTTATATTAATCCCCATACATTACATCATTAGTTTTAGATGAAGTGTTCCGTGATTCAT
>NW_027835238.1:0-268 GCF_054177405.1 Leptonychotes weddellii
AACTAATGATGTAATGTATGGGGATTAACATAAGAATAAAAAAAATAAAATAAAATAAAATAAAAAAATAAAAAAAAAAAAAGAATCAATATGAAGTCTGACACTTATTTGTCAGAAGTCACATTCTCCTCTGTAACTCCATCAGATAGGAATTAAAACATCCATTTTGTAGATGAGAAAATTGTGTCTTGGTTAAGAATTTTACTTAAGGAAACTGTTAAGGTTAAGGTCTGGTAATTTGTAAGGCTCTTGGAGACATGATTACAAA
>NW_027835239.1:0-268 GCF_054177405.1 Leptonychotes weddellii
AAAAAAAAATAGGCATGTAATGTCATAAGGAATGTTCTGTTTTCTTATATGTGGCAATAACTTTCCTCCGAAAATATTTTTTTGGAGGAAGGACAAGTGCACACCGGTGAATTTTATAAACTTTGGCTCCCATGTATAGTGTGTTAACTATTTGAGAAATGACAGGTCAAGAGCATTGGTTCAAAAAGTCAAGATTTCTGGGTTCTCACTCAAAGTCTCTTGGAACTAACCATGTAAACTCAAACTTCTCTAATATCTTTGTGCCTTA
>NW_027835240.1:0-268 GCF_054177405.1 Leptonychotes weddellii
CGAGCAGGGAGCCCGATGCGGGACTCGATCTCAGGACCCTGGGATCACGACCCAAGCCGAAGGCAGACGCCTAACCAACTGAGGCATACGCCTAACCAACTGAACCACCCAGGCGCCCCTCTTTCTTTTTTTAGAAATGAACTCCCTTAGATCCCTTAGGGTCCCTTTGGTCCCCATCTTTTCAGTGTGACTGATTTTTCTTCACAAGCCTTCCTACGTAGGTGTCCTGCCCTTTGTGTCTGTGCTCTGGCTCCTCAGAGCGTCCCTC
>NW_027835241.1:0-268 GCF_054177405.1 Leptonychotes weddellii
AGTCATGCACGTACGGCACTTAAAGTTTGACACGTAGGCACCAGCTGTGGATAATTACTAATAACCAGGAGTTAATAGCTGATGAAGATGGACAAAATATAGCTTACTGCAGTGGGGGATTTTTAATTTATTTGTTTTGTAGTTTTATAGTTTTATTAACCCAAATGCGATGTGCACGTAAGCTGTCTTGCTTTCTTCAGTGTGCAGCCTGGCATTGGGATTGGCTGGCTGGGCTGCTCTTTCCATGGTGGGTTTGTAGCAGCCACTG
>NW_027835242.1:0-2313 GCF_054177405.1 Leptonychotes weddellii
GGAGCACTGGGTGTTGTGCACAAACAATGAATCATGGAACACTTCATCTAGAACTAATGATGTAATGTATGGGGATTAACATAAGAAAGGATGCCTCAGTTTTAACCAACAGAAATCTCAACCCAAACTCATTTAACTAGAATAGAAAATGTATTGTCTCAGGTAAATAAGCAGACCAAACTTATTCTGTGAAGGCTTGATATATGATGAGACTAGAACTCTGTTGTTCTTTATATTTCTTGGCTCTTATTCTTCAGCATTGGCTTTATATTCAGCAGTGTGCCTCCTTATGATCCCTAGATGGCTCCAGAAGCTCCTTGCACTACATGCTTCCAGATTGATGTTTCTTCCAGAAGCTTATTTTCCACAAATATGTCCTCTTTGCTCTGATTGGTTTATGTGCTTATCCTTGAATGATTGTGGCAAGGTGTATGGGACACAGAGTAACTAGCTCATTGCTGGAGTTGGGGGTGGGGTCTGTCTCACTTAAACATGCGTGAAAGGGAAAGAGTTGTAAAACAAAGAATCAGCATGTATTACAAAGAAAATTTTATGGCAGGCAGAGGTTAGAAGCTAGGTAAAAAACAGATGTCACTCACATTAATTCCTCTCATTTCTTCATTTATAAACATTTGCTGAGTATCTCCTACCTACTAGATACTCTTTAGCTCAGTAGTCATGGATCCCAGCTCTCAGGGGAGTATACATTTAGTACTTTGTATAGATAGAGTGTAGTGTGTGAAAGGAGGGCAGAAGTAAAGGTGGGTTGAGGAAAAATGTGGGCAGAGGAAAAAACATGGAGAGGCTTGTGTGCCTTGCTGAAGAGTTTGGGCTTTATCACAAAGACAGTAAGGAGCAAGTAAAGGGCTTGAGAAGAAAGATGAGGACTTGGCGGCATAATTAATTGGTGGGAAAGAGGACCAGAGGTGGATTGCAAGTTACAGGATTGCAGGCAGGCTTAAAGAATGGAGTGGCAGTGGAAATAGAGAAAGGAGGAGGGTTATAAGTTGAGAATGATTCATTGTTGAACAATTCACACAAAGCTGTGTGACTTTGAACTTGGGCTTTAGAGTCATACAGAGCTGGAGAGCTAAGCTTTGCCACTTACTGGCTTGGTTATTTCGGTCCAGTGGCTTTTCTCAGTTTTTACTTTGGTCATCAGTAAAATGAGACTATCCCAAATATCCACCCGCTGTATGCCCCACACTCCTTTCTAGGATCATCACCATTTAGTACATTTGGGAATAAAGACTGTTTCACATCCATTCCTTAATTCAGTATCTTAGCTGTTTCTCCTCAGGTCCACCAATTCCTTTACTCAGGAATCACATATTAAAGACCTTTGTTTCTTTCATATGTTTGGTGAAATTTCAGGGTCAGGAGATACTTTACTATGAAGTTGCACAATTTAAAATTGATTATTAGGCATCCATTCTTTGAAAAGTCTGATGTCCACTGGCTGCCAATAATCTCACTGGCCCTGTTTTTATTTTATTTTTTTTTTTGTTTTTTAATTGAAGTATAGTTGACATACCATGCTGGGCACTCTTCTTTCTGGACTCTAGCCAGTTGCCCAGGTGTTGTGTTTCTCCTATCTTTGTCCAGCCTTATCTGTAAATTTCCCATTATCTTGTGTTAATAGAGTACATTATCTGTTTTTAATTAAAATTTTATTTACTTACTTGAGAGAGAGAGAGCAAGCGAGAGAGAGAGCACGAGTGGGGGAGAGGCAGAGGGAGAGGGAGAAGCAGACTTCCCGCTGAGCGGGGAGCCCAATATGGGGCTCAATCCCAGGACCCCGGGATCATGACCTGAGCAGAAGGTGACGTTTAACCGACTGAGCCACCAGGAGCCCCAAGCACATTATATTTTAATTGCTTTCATTGTTCTAGTCCAATTTATGCCTCAGGGCCTCATATCTCTCAAAGGGGACTATCACACTATTTTCTAAACAAAGTCCCTGAAAGGAACTCTGGTTGCAGTTTATAAAATAATAATGCTATTCAGCCTGCCACCTATCTCAGTACTAAGGTTTTTTTTTAATTTAATTTTATTATGTTATGTTAATCACCATACATTACAATCATTAGTTTTTGATGTAGTGTTCCATGATTCATTGTTTGCATATAACACCCGGTACTCCATTCAATACGTGCCCTCTTTAATACCCATCACCATGCTAACCCATCCCCCCACCCCCTCCCCTCTAGAACCCTCAGTTTGTTTCTCAGAGTCCATAGTCACTCATGGTTCGTCTCTCCCTCTGATTTCCCCCCCTTCATTTTTCCCTTCTTACTATCTTTTTTTTTTTTT
>NW_027835243.1:0-268 GCF_054177405.1 Leptonychotes weddellii
CACCCCAGATTTCTTTTGGTGTCCATTAGCATGGTAAATGGTTTTCCACCCCCTCACTTTCAATCTGGGGGTGTCTTTGGGTCTAAAATGAGTCTCTTGCAGACAGCATATCGATGGGTCTTGTTTTTTAATCCAGAAACTATGAGAGGGCACCTGGGCTGCGCCGTTGGTTAAGTGGTTAAGTTCCTGACTGGTTGGTTCTGGCTCAGGTTGTGATCTCTGAGTTGTGAGAACAAGCTCTGCTTTGGGCTCTGCACTCAGCACAGAG
>NW_027835244.1:0-268 GCF_054177405.1 Leptonychotes weddellii
GTAGGAATGCATTCTAAAGATGTTTGCTTCTCAAACCTTAATTTACTGTCATTTAACTTAATTAATGTCTCATATTTTTCCTACCAACTCTTTTAAACAGAAAAGTAAAATTTCCCTCAAAACCTCAATGAGATACCACCTCACACCAGTCAGAATGGCTAAAATTAACAAGTCAGGAAACGACAGATGTTGGCGAGGATGTGGAGAAAGGGGAACCCTCCTACACTGTTGGTGGGAATGCAAGCTGGTGCAGCCACTCTGGAAAACA
>NW_027835245.1:0-268 GCF_054177405.1 Leptonychotes weddellii
CCCAAAATGGAGCGCTTATACTAAGCCCCACATCACCAAACTGCAACTTAATTACAATTTTGCCTCTCTCAGAAAAGGCATCTTAAACCAGCCAGTCAGAAATCACCTGATCAGCACTAGTTAGATAATCTGCCCGATAAACTTCCTTGATCCCACTCCCTTCTGCCTATAAAAGTCATTTTGTAAAGCTCCTGTGGGATCCTTTCCATCTGCTAGATTGGACACTGTCTGATTCTAATCAATTTTTTGTTCAAATGAGCTCTTAAGA
>NW_027835246.1:0-268 GCF_054177405.1 Leptonychotes weddellii
CCGCCCTGCGGCTGGTCTCCCCTGCGGCTGGTGTCCTGGCTCCCAGCCCCACCGCGCCCCCTACCCCCAGGGAGGGGACTGTGGTCGCTGCCTCGGGGAGCTGGGCCTGGGCAATGCTGGGAGGAGGCGGCCGAGCCTCAGCGGCCAGGCCGGCAGGGGAATGGGCTCACTGCCAGGTGGAGTTTGGGGGGCTGGGGGGGCGGGTCACCAAGAGGGATGTGGGGTGCCCACTCAGGGTGGGCCCTGGACGGAGCTGGCTCCTCCCTCC
>NW_027835247.1:0-268 GCF_054177405.1 Leptonychotes weddellii
TCTATTGTGTAGATAGATAGATGATAGATAGATAGATAGATAGATAGATAGATAATAGATAGATAGATAGATAGATAGATAGATAGATGATAGATAGATAGATAGATCCCACATCTTTTTTATCCCTTCATCTATCAATGGATACTTAGGTTGCTTCCATATCTTGGCTACTGTAAATAATGCTGCAATAAACATAGGGGTGCATATCTTTTTTATTTTTTTTTTTTAAAGATTTTATTTATTTATTTGAGACAGAGAGAATGAGAGA
>NW_027835248.1:0-268 GCF_054177405.1 Leptonychotes weddellii
AAACCCTGGGGTGGGGAGTCCACTGGGTCCTTGCTGTTCCCCAGGGCCCTGGACCTTTGGCTCCAGAAGATGGGTCAAAAGAGGAGAGACATGCCTAGAGGACCGATAATTCCCTCTTTTGCATCCAAGCTTCCGTTTGACTGTGGAGCTTCTGTGGAACTTTGTTCTAGACCTGGTTCTTTGGTGCGACTGCCAGCCTATGTTATATAACACTGCCTTTGGGTCAACTGGCCTGGGTTCAAATCCCAGCCTCACAACCTCACGAAAC
>NW_027835249.1:0-268 GCF_054177405.1 Leptonychotes weddellii
ACCTACCCGAGGCTGGCTGGGGGGGCCCCACCTGGTGTCCGCTTAGAAGCCTCTAGAAGGCCTGCTTATGAATGCAGATCCCGGGCTCCAGCCCACACTCCTGGGGAGACCCAGGCACTTGCACCTAACCAGCTCCCAGGGGAGCCGAGTGGTCCCCGCAGTGCAGAACCAGCGGACTGGCGCGAGCTGACGCTGTCTGTGCGGTTGGAGCGCCCACCCGCCCGCTCGCTCATCAGACCCTTCGTTCCGGACTCGCTGGTGCTGGGGA
>NW_027835250.1:0-268 GCF_054177405.1 Leptonychotes weddellii
CTCCCCTGAGAGAGTTGCTTTGCAAGACACTGCTGATTCTTTTCTGGGTACACCCCCAACACTTTGCTCCTAGAACTGTAATTAGACTCAGATCCCACAAGCCCCAAAAGATGTTATATAGTATGACCTATGAGGAGGTGCACTGCACTCTAAAAGTCCTGCATGTTTTGTTTTGTTTAGTTTTTTAATTTTTTTTTATTCTTATGTTAATCCCCATACATTACATCATTAGTTTTAGATGAAGTGTTCCATGATTCATTGTTTGTGC
>NW_027835251.1:0-268 GCF_054177405.1 Leptonychotes weddellii
TGGGGCACCTGGGTGGCTCAGTCTGTTAAGCATCTGCCTTCTGCTCAGGTTGTAATCCCAGGGTCCTGGGATCAAGCCCCGCATGGGGGGCTCCCTGCTCAGCAGGGAGTCTGCTTCTCTCTCTCTCCCTCTGCCTCTCCCCCTGCTTGTGCTTTCTCTCTCTGCCAAATAAATAAATAAATCTTTAAAAAAGAAGAAATTAGATAAAAAATTTGTTCTTAGGGCTAAGAATGGGAAAGTTGGGGGCATAAGTGGTAGGGACTGCTAA
>NW_027835252.1:0-268 GCF_054177405.1 Leptonychotes weddellii
CCTGGGTGGCTCAGTGGTTAAGCGTCTGCTTTCAGCTCAGGTCATGATCCCAGGGTCCTGGGATTGAGTCCCACATCAGGTTCCCCGCTCAGCGGTGAGTCTGCTTCTCCCTCTCCCACTCCCCCCTGCTTGTGTTCCCTCTCTCACTGTCTCTCTCTCTCTGTCATATAAATAAATAAAATCTTAAAAAAAAAAAAAAAAGAGACACCCACAAATTGAGTGCAAAAGCTATTTTATTTTTCTCTCTTTATCAGGCGCTACACACAGA
>NW_027835253.1:0-2312 GCF_054177405.1 Leptonychotes weddellii
TCAATGATCAGTTTTAAAGAAGGAGTTTTCTTTTGTTCATTTTCTGGTTCTCAGCTGTGTTCTCAGTGAAGTTAATGGGGAAGAAATTTCTTATAAAGGGAAATGGCACCATATTTTGTTTCATTTGAATTTGAAGCATGCCGTTCTCCAAATCATCAAACAATCAATGCTTAATAAATATTTGATGATAGATTGGAAATATCTCTCTCACAGTTATAATTTTAGTGTTTTTAAATGGAAAGAAATATAAGAAATACGTTTTTCATCACATGTAGACTCTCCATCAAGCCAGTAAGTTAAACACAATGGTGGTCAGTGAAGAATCACTTGAGTGATAATATAAATATTTATTTTAGGTTATACATGCATATTTTATGTATTACAGATACCTTATTTTCATATTTTCTATTAACTTAAACATAATACAAATCCGTTGCTGTATTGCATCCATTAAGCTCAATTCAATATTATAAAAAATTTTTTGAAAAACAATTGCATTGGACATATGTCAAAGGGCAGATATGAAGATTAATTTCAACTATAGAGAATGTCTACAGTACCATTCAAACTCCTTGGAGTTGATATTGGAAATGCACCTTAGACATGTGGTTCTGCTCATTAACTTGGAAGTATTCGTTGCTGTTTGTAAGGTACTAATGAGTGGACAGATGAATAAGAAATGCTGGAGACACTGTTTGCAAAATGCTCTTACTTTTTTAAAAATTATGGAGAGCTGGAAAGTGATTCCAAATACCAGGAAAAAAATGTGTATTTCATGTGTCCCAGACTGTGGTAACATGTCCACTTAGAATTTATATAATTTTATATGCAACCAAAAAATGAAACCATATTTATTTTCTTTAAATATAAATTCCTTTTTGACTCATGAGTACTTATAACTAAGGTCACTTTCAGAGCCAGTTTTCTTCATTGTTTTTTTTTTTTTAAATGTTGTGTTAATGAGAGGAAAATCAAACTCTTCCCAGCATAACGTGACTTAAGAATCTATTTCATCCACGTCATAGATTTATGACAATAACTGATATCATCTTGCACTTAATGAGTAATAATGCAAATGCACTTTCCTATTATTTTCTCTCAGACTTTATTTATAGTGATACTTTGGCCTCCACTTTAATCCTACTCTTTCTTCAGGTCCAGATTGCAGCAAGCAATGTTACAACATCCCCTTGGAGAGCTTTCTATGTATTATTTCAGGACAATGACTTAAAAGTAAAGCAACTTACTGAAAAAAGAGTGAATAGGTAGAAATTCTCCACTTAAACATTGCATTTTAACGTGGATAATGAGATTCAGCAGAGTACTGTCAATTGATTTCTGATCATATTTTCTTGTAATCATGGTCTTCAAATTCCAATGACGTTGAATTCAAGGTTATTATGAAGTTTATGCCACTGAGTTTGAAATATTGGAGTAAAATCAACGTCATGTAGTCATAAATTTTGTGCACATTTTTTTTTCTTTAAAGATTTTATTTATTTATTTGAGAGAGAGAGAATGAGAGAGAGAGAACACATGAGAGGGGATAGGGTCAGAGGACGAAGCAGACTCCCTGCCGAGCAGGGAGCCTGATGCGGGACTCGATCCTGGGACTCCAGGATCATGACCTGAGCCGAAGGCAGTCGCTTAACCAACTGAGCCACCCAGGCGCCCATATTTTGTGCACATTTTTTTAACCAACAGTCAATTATCTTCCAAATGGGAAAAAAATTACCTAATGATAATCTACAGAAGAAAACTGTAAATAGGGGCACCTGGGTGGCTCAGTTGGTTAAGCGACTGCCCTCGGCTCAGGTCATGATTCCCTGGTCTGGGATATGGCATCGAGTCCCACATTGGGTTCCCTGCTCAGCAGGGAGTCATCCTCTCCTCTCCCCCTGCTCATGCTCTCTCTCACTCTCTCTCACACACTCTCACTCTCTCTCACACTCTCTCTCTTTCTCAAATAAATAAATAAAATCTTAAAAAAAAAAGAAAGAGGGGGGGCGGAGCAAGATGGCAGAGGAGTAGGAGACCTGGATTTCGTCTCCTCTCAGGAATTCAGCTGGATAGGGATCAAACCATTCTGAACACCTACAAACCCAACAGGAGATCGAAGAAAGGAATAGCAACAACTCTCTGAACAGAAAAGCGACCACTTTCTGGAAGGTAGGACGTGCGGAGAAGTGAATCCGAGGCGATATTCCGGAGGATAGACGGCGGGGGAGGGGCCTCCGTCGGCCGCTTCTGGCAAGTGATAGAGCCGCGGAGCACAAAATCGGAACTTTTAAAAGTCTGCTCCGCTCAGGGAC
>NW_027835254.1:0-268 GCF_054177405.1 Leptonychotes weddellii
CAGAACTTTATTGCTGTAGTATGATGTGAACTAGATTCTTAATGTTTTATTATAAGAGGACTAGAAACAAGTACTCTGATAGGCAGAGAGTATAAGAAAAACATTGATATTCTCACTAAACATTATTGCTTTAAGATCAATGCAGAAAAATTACTGAAAGCATATATTGGGTTTTTTTTTTTTATTCTTATGTTAATCCACATACATTACATCATTAGTTTTAGATGAAGTGTTCCATGATTCATTGTTTGTGCATAACACCCAGTGC
>NW_027835255.1:0-268 GCF_054177405.1 Leptonychotes weddellii
ACCTGAGCCGAAGGCAGTCGCTTAACCAACTGAGCCACCCAGGCGCCCTATGCAAATTGTTTTAAGGTAAAAAAAAAAAACCAAAACCCAAGCTCAAATGCTTCCGTTAAAAAAGCCAGTCAAACAAAAACAATGTGGGCAACAAAGCCACAGTTCAGATCCAGGAGTGCGGGACTGTGTCTGTCGTGGGGACCAAGGTCCCGGCCCTGGGGGTGGCCCCGACAAGCAGCACCTTTTCCCAGCCGAAGAGCCGAGGCTGCACAGCTGG
>NW_027835256.1:0-268 GCF_054177405.1 Leptonychotes weddellii
ACGAACAATGAATCATGGAACACTTCATCTAGAACTAATGATGTAATGTATGGGGATTAACATAAGAATAAAAAAAAAAAAAAACTGTTTAAGTCATTCAAGGATTCAAAGTTTATCATACACAAATCCTTCCTGGCAGAATTATATGAAGATGCATTGCAGAAAAAAAAAATAACAAAAGAATCCAAGAGTATTGGGAGTCAACAATAGTGCTCAAGGAAATCAGTAAAATTTATAGTTGAGTCTAGGTAATTGAAAGAAAACTAAA
>NW_027835257.1:0-268 GCF_054177405.1 Leptonychotes weddellii
CGTGTCTGTTGCTAAACCAAAGCGCCAGAGACAAGGCAAGTCGCAGTCAGAAACAGTGGGAAAAAACACGTTCCCGGGTTCAACTCAACTCCCTACCACCCCCGCCCAAGGCACCTCTGACTTGGGGAGTTTTGCTGCTGGGGACCAGAGTGGGCAGAAATGGTATGACTCCCCAGAAGACTCCGGGACCCAGGCATCAGGCTGCCTGCCCGGTGGCTCCCTGTGTACCCATAGCCCAGGCTCTTCTTCCCTAAAAACCCCTGGGTGC
>NW_027835258.1:0-268 GCF_054177405.1 Leptonychotes weddellii
ATGACCTGAACTGAAATCAAGCGTAGGACACTTAACCAACTGAGCCACCCAGGTGCCCCTGAGTGCCTTCTGTTTTTATTATTATTATTAAATTAAAAGTTGAGATATATCATCGTATGCTGGTATAGGTTGCAGAAAAAGTCAGGGAAGGGTGCCTGTGTGGCGCAGTTGAGCCGCCTAATACTGCTTTCCGCTCAGGTTGTGATCTCAGGGTCCTGAGAGATCAAGCCCCACATAGGGCTACATGCTCAGCACCCAGTCTGCCTGA
>NW_027835259.1:0-268 GCF_054177405.1 Leptonychotes weddellii
AAAAAAAAAACATTAAGAAACATTCATAGCCTGTATTTTGGTAAAAGCTGTGGCCTGGAAGAGATCAGAAACAAGACAAACAACCTTGCGATCATTCTGCTCCACACTTTGGATTATGAGAATACAAGAATCCAAGAAAAGTAAAAGGTTAAAAAAGGGGGTAGGGGGCATAGACTTCATGTAAAAAATTCCCACCCGGTTGGCTTGGAGAGCCTATTTAGCTTTATCTAGTTGAACCTGTATTAAAAGCAAGGACAATACATGTTAA
>NW_027835260.1:0-268 GCF_054177405.1 Leptonychotes weddellii
AAGGGGCAGGGACTGCTGAGGGCCCAGCAGATCCGGCCAAGCAGCAGGTCCCCCACTCAGCCAGAGGCAGTCTCAAGGGAACAGGAGGGACACATGGGACATCCTTTGTCCTTGGAAGTATCCAATGGGGCTACGTCTGTGGGAGTGTTTCCTGGGACTGGGCGGTGGTGAAACCTGCCTTGGTGGGTACATAAAAGGAAGCTTCTGCCCACAGCTTGGGAGCGGTCAAGTCCAGGTTCTAGAGCAATCTGTCCTCGCTCTTCCTGGA
>NW_027835261.1:0-268 GCF_054177405.1 Leptonychotes weddellii
CAACGGGATGGCTGCGTTGCAGATGTTTTGGAGGGATAGTTGGGAGGCCAGGGACGGGGGTGGTCGGAGACATCCAGGGGGACGACGATGGGGGATGACGCTGGGGCCCAGCTCCCAGGGGCAGAAGAGCTGGAGCTAACCGCCCCCCCCCGCCCCGCCTCTTGGCTGTCACCGGACAAGGGTCTCCACTGCTGTCCTGGTGGTGGGGCTGCAAATTGTGCCAGCTCTGGGGATGGTGTCCCTTGGAGACCATAGGCCTCGCAGCCCC
>NW_027835262.1:0-268 GCF_054177405.1 Leptonychotes weddellii
ACAGTTATAGTGATGTATTAGGTGTTCCTTGGCATAGCAAAAGCTTTCAAAAACCTACTTGCTTTTTGTTTTTTTTTTTTTGGTCAGAGTTTGAGTGCCTTTACAAAACAAAACAAAAGGTCTCTTCTGGCCATTTATATTCCTGCCGTTGAAATTGCAATAGTGCTTCCCAGTTTCTTTCTGTGGCTTGCTCCTGACTGCCCATGCAGGGAGAATGCTGCTTTCAAACCTTATTAATATTTTTTACTTACATTATCTCAAGTAGCCA
>NW_027835263.1:0-13421 GCF_054177405.1 Leptonychotes weddellii
TTCTCCACAACCTCTCCAACATTTGTTGTTTCTTTCCCTGTCCATTTTTGCCATTCTAACTGGTGTAAGGTGGTATCTCAGTGTGGTTTTGATTTGAATTTCCCTGATGGCTAATGATGATGAACATTTTTTCATGTGTCTGTTATAAGATAGTAGGCCAGTTTCATTTTTTTCATGTACTTGTCTAGTTTTCCCAACACCATTTATTGACAAAACTATCTTTTCTCCACTGTATATTCTTGCTTCCTTTGTCATAAATTAATTGACCATATTTGTTTGAGTTTATATCTGGGCTCTCTATTTTGTTTCATAGATTTATGTGTCTGTTTCTGTGCCAGTACCATACTGCTTTGATTACTATAGCTTTGTAGTATAGTTTGAAATCAGGAGCATTATACCTGCACACTGTTTTTGGTTTTTGGTTTTTTTCAAAGATTTATTTATTTAGAGAGAGAGTGTGTGGAGGTGGGAGGGACAGAGGCAGAAGGAGAGAGAGTAGCTCAAGCAGACTCCCCAGTGAGTGCAGATCCTGCAGCGGGGCTCGAGCTCATGACCCTGAGATCATGACCTGAGCCAAAATCAGGAGTCAGACTCTTAATTGACTGAGACATCCAGGCGCCCCTCCACCTTGTTCTTAAAATTGCTTGCACTTTTCAGGGTCTTTTGTGGTTCCATACAAATTTTATGATTCTTTGTTGGGAGTTATGTGCAAAATGCCATTGGTGTTTTGGTGGTGATTGCGTTGAATCTGTAGATTGCTTTGGGTAGTATGGACATTTTAACAATATTAATTCTTCCAATCCATGAGTACAGTATATTGTTTTATTTATTTGTGTCATCTTCAATTATTTTTTATCACTCAGAGTTTTCAGTGTATGGATCTTTCACCTTCTTGGTTAAATTTATTCCTAGGTATTTTATTCTTTTTAATGTAATTATAAATGGTGTTTTCTTAATCTCTTTTTCTGAAAGCTTCTTATTAGTGTTTAGAAACACAACCAATTCCCATTTGTTAATTTTGTATCCTGGGACTTTACTGAATTCATTTATTAGTTATGATGGTTCTTTGGCGGAGTCTTTAGAGTTGTCTGTATATAGTATCATGTTATCTGCAAATATTGACCGTTTTACTTCTTCCTTTACAATTTGGATGCCTTTTCTTTCTTCTTCTTGCCTAACTGCTATAACTAGGACTTCCATTAGTATATTGAGTAAAAGTGGGGAGGGTGGGCATCCTTGTCTCATTCCTGATCTTAGAAGGAAAACTTTCAGCTTTTCATTGTTGAGTGAGATGTTAGCTAATTGTCAAATATGACCTTTATTACATTGAGGTACATTCCTTTTATATCCATTTTGTTGAGTTTTTATCATAAATGGATGTTGAATTTTGTCAAATGCATTTTGTCCATCTATTGAGATGATCATATGATTTTTGTCCTTAGTTTTATTAACGTGATGGGTCACATTGATTGATGTGCATGTGTTGAACATGTATCCCTGGAGTAAATCCCACTGTATTATGGTATTTGATCCTTTTACTGTATTGTTGAATTTGGTTTTTTAGAAGGTTAGATTGTTTGCTTGAAAACATCTGTTTATATTCCATATTCCAGTAAAATCGGTATTGGTATGGGTAAAAAATATTTAAAAAGTGCTTCTTGACTTGATTCTAGGATCAAGTTGATGTTGATGGGAAAGCCTGAGATACTCCCTTTTTATGTCTTTTACTCACTTGAACACTCCTTGAACACACCGCGTGGGAGATCGGTTCTGAGCTTTCCAAAAAGCAACTGACCCCAGTGATGGCATGTCACTTAGAAAGTCATTGAGGGAACAGCTATAGGAGACAAGTTTGGTCCATGAGAAGAAGGTTTCTTTCTTACCTCATTATCCCTGAGCTGGCCCGTGTGGGTGGGAAGAGGCTCCCCGAGGGCAAAGCAGCAAACGTGATTTCTGGGGGCAGTCCAGGAATCACTCACTTGAATCATTCTTACCTATTTCTCTCATGATAATCAGAGTTCACTTTTTCTGTTTTCTATTCCTCTGGACATTCCGTTTCTTTTACCGTTCTCAGTTTTTATGTTAAAATATTGCTCATTTAAAGGTTTCAGTCTAAGTAGGTTAAAATCCATTTTAAGGTAGACATTGTGGCCTTTAAAAGTTAAATTAAGAAGGCGCTTAAAATGATCAGAAGACACTACCCATTCACACTGATGAACTGATTTTTCAGATTGGCTGTTGAGAGACAATTATGTGAGTTTAAAATGCTGAGGTTGTGGAAACTGGACTGGGCTATTCGGGAGCAGCATGAAAAGTAATACCTCTAAGAATTTAATAAAGCTTATAAACTTCTCTTTCTCTGTTGCTGTATCTTGAGAAGACACGGGGCCTGTGGCTGGAGGCCCTGTTTCTCCGCGGCGTGATTGGTGGATGACGAGTAAACATCTTACTGTAAATGGGCAGGACGCCAGCTGGCTGCAGGTGACCTGAGGCTTGTGATTCGCAGTCCGGGTTAGGAAAATGCCTTTTAACTTGTTCATTTCCGTTTCCTTTAAACATGGAAAAAAGGCACAACTGTAGTCGTTTTTTAGATTCTGCACAAGATCTTTTAGGGCTTACACAGTCTCGTAGCAACCCCCCAGAAGTTACTAGTACTGTTTCATTGGCTCTGCTCTCCCTCTCCTGTAATAATGAGAGTTTTTAAAAGACAGTTTTAGTATGGAATTTTTCAAACCGGTTTGCCCTCACCTTGTCTGATTTATCTGGGATTATATTTGGGTGTTCCTCTGACGTACTTTCAAAGTATTTACTGTCCAATACTATTTGGGGGGAAAACGTTATATGATATAAAAACTGAATTATTTTGTTTTCTGTTTTTCTATTTACACAGCATAAACCAAAAAAAAAATCTTAGCTGGCTGAGTGTCCTGACAAGTAGAGGCTTCCAAATTCTGTACAATGTTTTATTGAAAAACTGGCCAAGACCTAATGGTCTTCTTCGGTATTCTGTTCTATTGTATTCACAACACAAATGCCTGTGCTTAGTTTTTTATTAAGATTAGAGCAGTTATGTGGAATCCGATTGCTAATTAGAAGGTTTCTAAAAGATTTTTGAAGATTTGTATTTACTTGTAAATTGTATGAAGAAGTTTGTCCAAATTAAAATTCATTTTAAAAATTAAAACACTAGGGGTGCCTTGGTGGCTCAGTTGGTTAAGTGTCCCACTCTTTATTTCAGCTCAAGTCATGATCTCAGGGTCATGAGGTCAAGCCCCAGTTGGGCTTTGTGCGGGGCTGGGCATGGATCCTGCTTAAGATTCTCTCCCTCTCCTTCTGCTCCTCCCCCCTGTGCACGTACATGCTTGCACATGTTCTCTCTCTAAAAAAACACTAAAAGGTTAGAAAATATTTTTTTTTTTTAAGATTTTATTTATTCATTTGAGACACAGATACAGAGAGAGAGAGAGAGAGAGAAAGCATGAGCAGGGAGAGAGGCAGAGGGAGAGGGAGAAGCAGGCTCCTCGCTGAGCCAGGGGCCCAATGTGGGGCTCGATCCCAGGACCCTGGGATCATGACCTGAGCCGAAGGCAGACGTTTAACCATCTGAGCCACCCAGGCGCCCCAAAATTTTTGTTTCTTAACAACTAAACTTTGTATACTACCACTTGAGAATACAGTAATATAGTAGTCAGCTATCTTTGACCTTTAAATGCTTTTCAGTATCTGAAAGTCTTTCAGGGCAGGGTTTACCTGCATGATGTAAAATCTGATTTTTATTAAGACAAAGCAGTAAGTTTCCTTCAGGTGAAAAAGACACTTATTGAGTTGACATATGTTTCCCTTTATAAGATCACTTAAATCCCTGTCTGTCCTTTCAGTGAATTTAAAACTAATAGCAAGCCAAAAACAGAAGGACGTTTGATTTTCGGTAGCCTTCGCTTCTTTCATTGTTAAAATATGAAAATAATTTTTTGTGTGTACAGTATATTTTAGTGACCCTTTCAGTTTTGGTCCCTGAATCGTGTTTTTAAGCTTTCTTAGGCCAGGAAAGTAGTTGAGTTCCAGCCCCCCTCCAAAAAAAAAAAAAAAAAAAAAAAAAATGCACGGAACACCATACTTGCAGTATTTTAATGTTATAATTGAGGAACTCCTTGGACCTAGTTCAAGTTCATATGTCCTGTGGTTCTGTCTACATTGCAGACAGAATAAAACCTAGAAAGTTTAGGTTTGAACATCTCTGTTTTTACCAGTGTTTAAGGAACTCAAACAATGTGAAACTCCTTCTTGAAAACTAGGAAAACAAGTCAAAATTGGGATTAGCATTTGCCATTTCAGACAATGATGCTTTACTTAATTTAAATTATAGCAACGGGCTAAAAATTAGGACAGTTGATGATATAAACAATACTAAGAAATTGGTTTTTATCTCTAAAAAGTATCCATGACAGTTCACCAAAAAAAATTTACGCCAACACATTTATCTTTGAACTAAACTAAACAATTAGCAATGACAGAGGCTCCAAACAGAAACACCCCAAGTATGTAACATGTAAATTATATGTTCTGTCCCCTTGGATTGCTACAGAGACTATGATGAGTAAAAAATGGAAAGCTAATTGACAAATCAGAATTCTCATCTGGGAAATTCTCAGGCTTCTCCCAGACTTACTAAATCAGAATTTAGAGGCTTGGAATTGGTTATCTGTATCTTGATAAAGACCTCCATCTGAGAACTATTGGTAACATTGTAGCTGTGGACATAATAGGAGTACTGTGTCATATTTAGATATTAATAATATTTTGTGGTTGAAAAATAGACACAGGACATAAAAAAGATAAGTACATATTGTAGGGGCGCCTGGGTGGCTCAGTCAGTTAGGCATCCGACTCTTGGTTTCAGCTGGGTCATGATCTCGGGAGTCATGAGATCGAGCCCCATATCAGGCTCCACGCTCAGCAGGGAGTCTGCTAGACGTTCTCTCTCTCCCTCTCCCACCACCCCTCCCCCACCTAGTGCATGTGTGCATGCACTCTCTTTCTCTCTAAAAATGAATAAATAAATGTTTAAAAAATACATATTATAGGAGATGCTGAGATTTCAGCAATCCAAATGAAAATGTTCTTTTTTTCTAATTGAGAAAATGCTTTTTTTTTTTCTCTTTGGTAATTGAAGTATGGTTGATGCAATGTTACATTAATTTCAGGTATACAGCATCGTTGTATTACGCTCACCACAAGTGTAGCAACCAGCTGTCACTACATAATGCTGTTACAGTACCAATGACCACATTCCCTGTGCTGTACCTTTCATCCCCATGATTTATTCATTTCATAATTGGAAAGCTCTACGTCCTACAGCCTTTCACCCATTTTGCCCATCCCCCACCCCATCCTCTCTGGGAACCATTTGTTTGTTCTCTGTATTCAGGGGTCTATTTCTGCTTTTTGTTTATTGCTGTTGTTTTTTAGATGCCACACATAAGTGAAATCATAAGATATTTGTCCTTCTCTGTCTGACGTATTTCACTTAGCATAATATTCTCTAGGTCTGGCCATTTTGTTGCAAATGGCAAGACCTCATTCTTTTTCATGGCTGAGTAATAATATTCCAGGGTGCACGTGTGGGTTGCTTCCATATTTGGCTATTGTAAATAATGCTGTAGTAAACCTAGAGATGCATCTGTCTTATCAAATTAGTGTTTTTACTTTCTTTGGGTAAATACCCAGTAGTGGAATTACTGGACCGTATGGTAATTCTGTTTTTAATTTTTTGAGGAAAGCGGTTGCACCAATTTACATTTCCACGAACAGTGCACAAGTGTCCCCTTTCCCTACATCCTCACCAATACTTGTTTATTTTCTTTTTGATACTAGCCGTTCTGACTGGTGTAAGCTACCACCTCATTGTGGTTTGGGTATGTATTTCCCTGATGATTAGTGATGTTGAGCACTTTTCATGTTTCTTTTGGCAATCTGTACATCTTCTTTGGAAGAATGTCTGTTCAGGTCCTCTGCCCATTTTTTTAAAAAATTTTTTAGTTTTAATTTTTTTTTTTTAATAGGCTCCACACCCAACGTGGGGCTTGAACTCATGATACTGAGATCAGGAGTTACATGCTCTACCGACTGAGCCAGCTGTTTGGCTTTGGTTTGTGTACATGTGTGTATGTTAAGTTGTATAAGTTATTTCTGTATTTTGGATATAAACCCCTTATATGGGCTGTATCATTTGCGAATATCTTCTCCCATTCAATAGGTTGCCTTTTCCTTTTGTTGATGGTTTCCTTCTCTGTGCAAAAGCATTTTATTTTGGCATAGTCCCAGTAGTTTACTTTTGCTTTTGTTTCCCTTGCCTGTGGAGATATATATAGAAAAATGTTGCTAAGGCGAAATAAGTCAATCAGAGAAAGACATGTATCATATGACCTCACTGATAAGAGGAATTCTTAATCTCAGGAAACAAACTGAGGGTTGCCGGAGTGGGGGGTGGGGTGGGAGGGATGGGGTGGCTGTTACATTGGGGAGGGTATGTGCTATGGTGAGCACTGTGAATTGTGCAAGACTGTTGAATCACAGATCTGTACCTCTGAAACAAATAATGCAATATATGTTAAGAAAAAAAAAGAAGAAGGATCTTAGGATCATTGCATTTATATATCATTTATATATCCTTATAAGGATAAAGAAGAAGATAGTAGGAGGGAAAGAATGAAGGGGCGGAAATCGGAGGGGGAGATGAACCATGAGAGACGATGGACTCTGAAAAACAAACTGAGGGTTCTAGAGGGGAGGGGGGTGGGAGGATGGGTTAGCCTGGTGGTGGGTATTGAGGAGGGCACATTCTGCATGGAGCACTGGGTGTTATGCACAAACAATGAATCATGGAACACTAAAAAAATAAATAAATAAAGTCTATAGGGTTTAAAATAAATAGAATTAAAGTACAAAAAAAAAAAATGTTGCTAAGGCCTATGTCAAAGAGACTGTGTTTTCTCTTTTGAGTTTATTTTTATATATGGTGTGAGAAAGTGGTCCAGTTTCATTCTTTCGCATGTAGCTGTGCAGTTTTCCCAGCACCATTTATTGAAGAGACTGTTCTTTTTCCCATTGTACATTCTTGCCTCACTTGTCATAGATTAATTAACCATGTAAGTATGGGTTTATTTCTGGGCTCTCTATTCTGTTCCGTTGAGCCCACTGATTTTTAAAGTATCCAGAGTTAAGTCCTAATGATTTTAAAAGCTCCTGAAGTTAAGCCCCACTGGTTTTCAAAGCCAGATGTTATGGGGACTCTTCTTCCAGTATAGGTCCCTAGTAACTGGGGTGCCCGCTGTGGGGTCTGAACCTCTTGCTTCTCCATGCTTATGGTATTCCTCCCAACTGTGGGTAGTCTGGCCAGGGCTTTGGTTCCCAGCCATATTTCCAGCCCTCCTATCCTTTTTTCCACATGGCCTCTTCAGTCAACTGAGGAAGGTCTGTCCCAGCAGTCTCAGGTCAACAGTAGGCTATTAGTTTTTGGGGAGTCAGAAGTTATACAGGATTAACTATAATTGAAATTTTAAGTTCACAATGGTAAATTTTTCTTTATTAATCTCAGTAAGATTCTTCATAAATATCATTTATTTTGGTATAGGGTTTATAAAATGTACAGTAATCTTTTGATGATTGATCTTAGGATCATTGCATTTATATATCATTTATATATCCTTATATAATAAACATTGGTGTTTTATATATAATTTATTTCATTCACCATGTATTATAATGGAGTCCCAAGGCAAGCAGAGTAAATTATAAAAGAGCAACATCTTTCGTAAGCGTATTTTATCATCACTGCACTGCACTGTTTGGGTGTTTGTCCACATGTGTGATTGTGCAAAATCTTAGGACGGAACAAAAAAAGTTAGGGGAATGGGAATGTTGTGAGGGATGCAGTTCTGCCTAAAGTGACAAAACCTGCTCGATGCGTTAGGTCATGTTGCACACATCGCTCAGATGTGTCTCAGTTCTTTCTGATCTGTGTAGATTAAAACTGACCTGAAAGTCTTAAATAGCTTTTAACCCATATAATTATTTCCTAATAGACATGTGTATAACTGGAAAGTTGCGACACTTGCTGGTTAGCGCAGCCCGGTAGTCCCCCCTTATCCCCAGTGTATACACGTTCTCAGACTCCCAGTGGACGCCTGAAACTGTGGATAGCACCCAACCCTAAATAAACTGTTTCTTCTATAAGATACAAACCCATGATAGAGTCTGATTTGTAGGGTAGGCATAGTAAGAAATGAACAACAGCAACTAGTAATAAGAACAGTTATGACACTAAATTGTAATAAAAGTCACGTGAATGTGGTTTCTCTCTCTCCCCAAATATCTTAAATTGTGCTGTACACACCCTCCTTGTGATCATGGGAGATGACAAAATGCCTGTGTGACAGATGAAATGAGGTGATGACACAGGCGTCATGATGTAGCATTAGGCCTCTGTTGACCTTCTGATGATACATCAGAAGGCGGATCATCTGCTTATGGACTGAGGTTGACCACAGGTAACTGAAACAGTGGATAAAGGGGGGACTGTATGTACAGACTGCCCTTTCCAGTTAGAAATCACTAGACAGCTTCTGCAAGGTTGGCAAGGGGAATCCTTAAAAAAAAAAAAAAAAAGCCATTATTTCTTTTGTTCTTTTTCTTATCATTTTACTTAGCTGAGAATCTGGTTGAAGGAGTGAGCTGATAAGATAATAGGGTGGATGTGTTTTCTATAACAGATTAGTATTTATACAGTGCATTATTGAATGTTAAAACTCCATTTTTGCCCTCTTGAAGCCACATGCTTCATGCTATAACACAACAGGGAGTTTCTGTGTTATATGACAATTCTTTGTCAGATGTTATTTGTTTATTGTGGTGGAATAAAGAAAGTAGAGCTCTGAACCTTTCCTTTTTTTTAATAAAAAAAGAAATTACTTTCACCTGATGCCCATAATTAAAATGTTGACTTTTTAAATGTTAAAAAATACTTTTTTTTTTAATATTAGCATTTTTTTTACAAAGTCATGTGTATGGAGTATGGGCTGTTTGGAGTGTGGGCAAAATGGCTGGATGTACATTTTGGGACAAAATAACAAGTCTTGTCATGCTAAGGAGTCAGATTTTATCCTAAAGGCAATAGAGAACCATTATGTTTTTGAGCCAGAATTGCTTTGCTCTAAGCGATATCTTAGAAAAATTACTCTGGCATGTGTAGAAGATGTTAAATATTTCCTTATTTTATTTAAGGAAGGGGGAGTTGCAGAAAAAGACTACACAGAAGGGTCGTTACATGAGCCACTGACAAAGGTGAGTGAAGGCAAGTAGTAGTAAAAGCAGGAGCTGGAATGGTGGCAGTGGAGAAGGAAGTACAGGGACAGATGTGACAGCCATTTGGAAGATATGACGAGGCAGCTGTTTGACCTTGCAGAATCACTGGCTTCTGTCTACACCACTGACATCTTTCCAAGGTGACCAATTACCTTCTTGTTAAATTCAGTGGACACTTCCAGTGACCTGTGCAGCAGCTTTGTGTTGGACCCCAGGATCCTGTTTGTAATGGCTTCTTCCAGTGGTTTTTGGAACATAGTACTCTCTTTTTTTTTTTTTTTAAGATTGATTGATTGATTGATTGTGAGAGAGAGTGAGTGAGCTTGGCAGGGGGAATGGGTGAGGAAGGGCAGAGGGAAAGAGTCTTAAGCACATTCCCTGCTGAGCTTGGAGCCCGACCCAGGGCTCATTCCCAGGACCCCAAGATCATGACATGAACCAAAACCATGAGTAAGAAGCTTAACCGACTGTACCACCCAGGTGCCCCGTAACATAGTACTCTTGAGATTTCTTCCACCAAGCTCGCTGGCCTCCTCTTTGCAAGTTCCTCTTCCTTTCAGAGTTTCTCAGAGCTCTGTCTGAGGATGGAGCCCTCTCCTCACTTTTTCCCTTTCTCTGAGTAATCTTGTCTTCTGATGCTTCAGTTGTAGTCTGTTCCACATGCAGCGGACACCCAGAGTTTCTGTATCTCCAGGTCAGACATTGTTTTGACCTCCTGACCCTTGGTTCCAGCTAACTACTGAGTATCTTCCAAAATCTTCCATGTCCAGAATGATTCATCAGCTTCTTCCGAGCCATGCTTCCTGAGTACAGTACCTCATCAGTCCCATCCCCCAGTGTAGAAGTCTGGACATAATCCTCATTTACCCCTTTTTCCTTCTAACCACTTATTTCAGTTGTCAAACCTCACAGACTTGGCTAAGCAATACCTCACAAACCCATCTACTTCCTTCCTTCCCTTGTCTTACCTTTAGCTCAGGCTGCGGTAACCTTGTGAGGCTAAGTGCAGCGTCATCTTGATGGCTCTCTTGTTGTCACCTTCAGTCTCTACTCTCTCCTGCAGCTAGAGCTTTCAGACATACAGATAATGATCAGATCAGCCCCCTGTGTATAACACCTCAGAGTCCTCACTGCCTCTCGACAGCCTCATAGCTTACCGTGGCTTATATGATGACCTGGTAAGCTTTTTATTGTGTTGCCCTTCCAAACTGCCTTTCCTTCCCTTTTTCTTACCTCTGTGTCTTTGCATGATGCTGTTCCCTATATTTCACCCCACCTCTAACCCCTGTATCCTGTCCACCAGTAGAGCCCGCTCTTCTTCCTGGGTAGCCAAAACTCAGCTAAAACATCATATCCCCAAGCAAGCCCATCCTTGACCGCCCCCCCCCACCACCACCCCTTTTGGGTTAGAGGCCCCTCCTCAGCACCAGGCATTTCCCCTGTCCTAGCATTTATCTCATTGTATCACAACTTCCCGTTTACTTGTCTCTAGTCTAGTCTAAAAGTTCTGTGAGAGTAGACAGCCATGGTTATCTTCCTTACGGAGGTAAACCCAGAGCCTCATACATTTAGGCAGTCCATAAATAATGGTTAAACGCAGGAAGAAAAGGAATGGTGAGGGATGAAGTTTGGAGACAAGGAAACAAGACTGTGCAGGAAAGGAACAAGTTAGGAGGTGGAAAAGAAGTTGAGTCTGTTTTAGGAAATACTGTGTTTTCAGACCGTGATACCTGAAGCAAAAAACTGAGGCCTGGGTGTGAGGAGAGTCATCAGAGAATGGACAGTCATGGGTGACAGGACAGAGTTGGAGACAGCCTGGTTCCAGAGTTCTTGAAGTGATACATGGCAGCTGGAAGGATTTGGGGATCGAAAGATGAGCCCACCGCTGTGTAGACCCCACACCTGCAGGGCGACGGAGCCGTGGGACGAGAGTGACGGCAACAGTGGCATGCCGGAGGAGATGCCTGAGCCCTCTTCTCGGCTGCGAGTCTCTCGGGTGGGAACAGAGGAGGGGCAGCCGTCATCAGACGCACTCGCGAGGACACTTAAGGTTTCGGTGGGGAAATGGGTTTTTGTAAAGCGAAGCAGCTAGAGAAAACTGCGCTACCATTTTTGAACCACCACCATGATCATCTTCGTCTCTCCCCATCCTTTCTCAAGGACTTGGGAGCGCTAAGAAGAGAAAAACCTATGTAGGAGGCCTCTTCCCTGACCCATCCCCCACTCACTCAGCAGGCATTAAGAATTTGTATAAAATTTCACTAGGACGGCATATATGGAGAGAAAAGTCATTACCTGGATATTTGCCAAGGAGCATTTGTGGAAAAATATCTACAAATATAGGAAAATATATTCGCTTTCTATATTTATATAAAAATTTTAAATTGAGCCCTTAGATTTTTTTTAAAAGGAAAAGCAATTAATATTCTGACAAGAAATATATGTATATAATATTTATGAATAGATGCACTGATATACATAAGGGATATAGATAATGGATGGATAAGGATAATGCATCTAGATGCACATCAGGGGTTGGCAAGCTATAGCCCACAAGCCAAACCCAGCCCTTCAAAAAGCCATGAGCTAAGAATGGCTTTTACATTTTTAAAGGGTGTTAAAAACAAACAAATATAAGTAACATATGGTCTGCAAGGCCTTAAATGTTACCTAGCCTTTTACGGAAAAAATTTGCTGACCCCTAATCTACATCATCCTTTTTAATGGGTGTATACTGTTCATCATATGGATATATAGTCAGTTCTCATATTCACTCTAATTATGTTGTGAAATAGGCTCAATGAATGTTGCATTAGTTAACACTAAGCTGTTGTTCCTAGGGGAAATAGGAAGTTAGGTACCTGTGAGCCTCTGGTCGCAATATTTTTGCCAACCCATCATTATGTAATCTTGTTTTATGTGTTTCTGTTTAATGATACCTTATTTAATGAAATCCTTCATTGATAGTGAACGTACAGCCAACGGCTCTGTAAATCACGCCTGATCAAAAACCTTGTCTGATACACTTCCCCTCCCTAAGCTACATAGCCTCCTTGTGCTTACGAATACTGAATACTGAGGGCTTCAGCGTTCTACTCGGGAGCCATTTTAAATAGGGAAATCACCAACAAAAAGCACACAAATGCAAAAAAAAACAGGGAACTAAATATACCACAAAAAGGAAACTGTTGCCAGGATAAAAGCTGAAGCAAGGAGGCACAATGTCACTTTGCTTGACCTCCGCTTGGAACATGCGCAGCAGGTGCCTCAAATTTTGTCACTCTGTGCTTACCCACTGTGTTAATTTTGGAGTTATAAATTTTAAACCTTCACGGAGGCCCTGAGATTAGAGATGAACATCGAACAACTCTGTGCAGGGTAAATCAGGCTATCTGTATTCTGAGGGTTCAGGCCTCAGACCAAAAAGTCCTGTCCGCACAGGAATTCAGATACCCTGGTTGGAAGACAGAGATTGAAAGCTGACCCTGTGCTCAACCTGGAAAAGCAGATTGGGCACAGACCGTGGGGAGCTGTATTTGCTAAGTGAAGAAATTCAGGCTTTATCCTCTACAAATTAAGCTCTTGAGTTTTCAGGGGTTGCAAAAAAAAAGCTACCATTTTAGTACCATATGTTTATAGAGGGATTACCTGTCTGAGTGTATCAATGTCATGTCACCAAATGGTATTCCTCCCTGTCTAGTTTGGCTCAAGTCTCTACAATGGGAATGTCTTACACATTCTTTCTTTTCTTTTTTTTTTTTTTTAAGATTTATTTATTTTAGAGGAGAGCATAAGTGAGAGGGGCAGAGGGAGAGAGAATCTCAAGCAGACTCCCTGCTGAGCCTGGAGCCTGACACAGGGCTCGATCCCAGGACCCCGAGACCATGACCCAGGCCGAAACCAAGAGTCGGACCCTCAACTCATTCCACCACCCAGGCACCCCTTACACATTCTTGATTAGAGGGAATAGGTGGCCTTTTTAGGCCAAAATTCATAGGTAGCAAAAGTTCGTATCTTATAAAGCTCTTGGCAGTTTCCAGCCCTGTGTACAGTAAAAC
>NW_027835264.1:0-2311 GCF_054177405.1 Leptonychotes weddellii
ATAGCTGGAGTTCAGAGATGGAGCTGTTTGTCATCGAGCTCTTCTAACCACTGGCTCCCTTGCCCTGGGTTGGAAAAAAGTTGGCAATTGTCTCAGAAGGACCTATAGGGGCATTCTTGAAGACATGGAGAACATGAGGAGACTGGGGTCCCTACCTACTCCCATTATGATGGAGTTGGGATGAGTTTGCCAGAAAAGTCCTCATCAGCCAGTCCTCAAAGGCAAGAATTCAAGGATGCAAAATGATTAGTGCAAACTCTGATGGTAAACAGGAAGGGACAGTAGAGTTACTTTTTTCAAATGCCTACAGCATACCCTTCTTCCAGTTTTCACAGGTGAGGAGACCAGGAGTAGAATGAATGCTAGGCTGACCACAGACCATCTCTCTCCTCCAGCTGCTGTGAGGACGAGGTGGTGGGAATGTTCCTTATCTGGGTCATAACTGACATATTTCCCTCCTGATTACCTGCCTCCATGCCCTGATTTAAAAACACTAGTTTGGGATTTCATGCCCAGAGCTGATCAGATTCCACAGCTCATTTCTGTTCATGATTGGTCTGTGCGAGTCCCTTCTCTAGTTTTAAAATTTATTCATTTCATCAAATTCAATTGTTTATTCTCTGTTATGCCCATGGCCCACTCACTTCCCTCCCATGACATTTCTGACATGTTAGCAGGTTTTTATGCTGGTCCGGGATACCTGGATTTGTAACATGTGCAAATGGCATGTGCCTTCCATCTTTTCCCATTTCTCCCATTTTCCTTGTCTGTGACTTTCAGCTTATCTACACAGAAAGAACCAAATAAACTGGACTTTTCTGGATGGCCCTGAAAGTGGGGGCTGCTGGGAGGGACTATGCCTGCTCCATAAAGAGGCCCAAAATTGTCCTCCTAGGTTGCTCTAGGTGTAGGTCTCCAGCCCTGTGGGCCTTTTGACAGCTACCATGGTAGGTCTTTAGGAAGTACGTGGACATACTCCAGTTCCAGGAAACTCAGAAATAGTGGTGACTGTTGGGGGGAGAGAGGAGATCCTCATCCCATTAGGAACTCTCAGCAGCATTTGGGAGTTTCTCCATTCCAGCCCCTTACCCTCTAGCTTACCCTGGCCAGGCTCCTTGGCTTGGCTTTGGAAATTCCAACAATCATGACTCATCCTCTCTGCCTACATGTTTCCGACTACCTTCCAAAGTGCACATTCCACCAAGTCTCATCACACCATCTTCACCAGCATGCCTTTGCTAAGATTAATATCAACAAGTAAGAACTAACATCTAGTCTTGCTACATACCGGGCACTGTGATTACCTTCATACACTTCACTCATTTTACTGCTACAGCAACCTTCTGAAGTAGGTACTCCTATCCCCCTTTTACAGATCACGGTACTGATTCAAAGACAGGCTAGGAAGTTTGTTAAGGTCAGAAGACAGGAAGGATGGAATAGTCTAGACTCCCCTTTCCTTTTTCTTTCACCCAAACGGTAGATTTATTTTTCCAGGCCAGCTCAAATTGCTATGAAATCTTCCCTAGCTAGTTCAGACTACTACTACTAATAATAACTCTTTAAGAAACATCCAACCGGGGCGCCTGGGTGGCTCAGTCGTTAAGCGTCTGCCTTCGCATCAGGTCATGATCCCTGGATCCTGGGATCAAGCCCCACATTGGGCTCCCTGCTTGGCGGGAAGCCTTCTTCTCCCTCTCCCACTCACCCTGCTTGTGTTCCCTCCCTGGCTGTGTCTCTCTTTGGCAAAGAAATAAATAAAATCTTTAAAAAATTTTTTAAAATAAAAATTAAAAAAAAAACAACAACCCAAAACCCTATTTCTAGTGTCTGGGTTCTTGGCTCTCTGCTGCCTTACACCACACACAAGAGTAGACTCAAAATGGTTGAAAATCCTTAATGTGAGACAGGAGTCCATCAAAATCCTAAGCAGAACACAGGCAGGAACCTCTTCGACCTCAGCAGAAGAGAGAATTAGTAATACAGAAGACAAGTGATGGAAGCTGAGAAAAAGAGAGATGAACAACTACTAGACCAAGAGGGAAGAATTCGAGAGATAAGTGATACCATAAGACGAAACAATATTAGAGTAATAGGGATGCCAGAAGAAGAAGAAAGAGAGAGGGGGGCAGAAGGTATATTGGAGCAAATTGTAGCAGAGAACTTCCCTAATTTGGGGAAGGAAACAGGAATCAAAATCCAGGAGGCGCAGAGAGCCCCCCTCAAAATCATTAAAAATAGGACAACACCCCAACATCTAACAGTAAAACTTACGAGTCTCAGAGACAAAGAGAAAATCCTGAAAGCAGTT
>NW_027835265.1:0-268 GCF_054177405.1 Leptonychotes weddellii
AGGTGCCATAAAATCACTTACATTTTCAGAGTTCTGCAGGATCTCTCTGGGAAGTCAGTGTGAGGTCGATAAACAGGTCGTTTCTGAAATGAGGTGAAGAGTAAGAACTGGCTTTGAAAATGAAGTGACAGAGCAGGGGGGTTGTCCGCTGTCCTCGGTCTGCTGTCCCCACCTCCCGGGCAGGAAGCGTCCTGGGGCGAGGCCTCCTGGCCCAGGCCTGGAGCCTGGAGCGGCTTCAGGCCCAGCATGAAGGCCATGAAGGTCACAA
>NW_027835266.1:0-268 GCF_054177405.1 Leptonychotes weddellii
CCCGCCGGGCCCACGTGGGCCGCCGCCCCCCTCGCTCGCTCTTCTGGCCCTTCGGGGCCCACCTGTTGCCTCTGGCTCTGTTTCTGCGAGCCCGGCGGCCCCGCCTGGGAGGTGGGCCAGCCCTCCTGGCCGCCGGCTCTGAGCCCTGGGCCCGGGGCTCCCAGGCCCGAGAGAGGAGCGTGTCCCCGGCGGCCCCGGGCCCCGCGGCCTGCGAGGGCCTCTCATCCAGCACCAGGCGTCTCATCTGCCTCAGGACTCCTGGGTCCTC
>NW_027835267.1:0-268 GCF_054177405.1 Leptonychotes weddellii
TCTGAGCCTGACTTAGAGCAAATAACCTGTTGTTTATTTTTAAAATTCTTTTCTCTTGGTGATTTAGAGGGACTATTTTCAAACTACTATAAATATTTTACAAGTAATATCTGGCAGTTTCCTAACCAGTTGAATATATTCTGTTGCAAAATAAACCACATCTTTCAGCAAGAAAAAAAAAAAACCACTGAATTTGAATAAAGACATCACCCAATGAATTAGGACACAACCAAAGTTTGCTTTAAATATTTCTTTGGGGGAGGGGACA
>NW_027835268.1:0-268 GCF_054177405.1 Leptonychotes weddellii
AAACTGATCACCCTTCTTGTTAGGATGGAGAAGTAAAAAGCACTAATTATTTTTTAAGTTGCAGTAACTTAGCTAATTCTGTCCAATCTTATGAGCAGGATTTAGGGGACTGTTCAGGGGCTCTGGGCTCACAGTTGAAACCTTTATGAGAAGATCCTCATATATTCAACCAGTGTTACATAAATATGCAAAATTACTACGAAAAAAATCTTTGGATGTAAATGTAGTCTCCAGTGCCTTGCAAATAAGTCAGTATTCTGCAAACAAA
>NW_027835269.1:0-268 GCF_054177405.1 Leptonychotes weddellii
GGTGCCTGGGTGGCTCAGTCGTTAAGCGTCTGCCTTCGGCTCAGGTCATGATCCCAGGGTCCTGGGATCGAGTCCCACATCGGGCTCTCTGCTCGGCAGGAAGCCTGCTTCTCCCTCTCCCACTCCCCCTGCTTGTGTTCCTGCTCTCGCTATCTCTCTCTCTGTCAAATAAATAAATAAAATCTTTAAAAAAAAAAAAGAATTTAAAAGAGAATATTCATAAAAGCTACTGTAATTTAATATAGATTTTTGGATTAAGGTGGGTAAA
>NW_027835270.1:0-268 GCF_054177405.1 Leptonychotes weddellii
CTGTTATTCCATATGTCCTGTGATATTTACAGATGATGCTTGAATTGCTCAAAAACCAATAGACTTGGAATAATTGAGATAAATCAGTCTTCAAATTTTTTTCTCCACATTTCCTGTTTTATCTTGTTTATTTGTATTACTCAAGAGAAACTGAAGTGACCAGTTTGTTTCATTCATAAACTATCTTTTCTAGTGTAGCTGTGCAACCAAACAATTCTTTCAAAAATGAAAGATTTTGGAGTGAGAATAAAAGTTGTCACTGACAAAA
>NW_027835271.1:0-268 GCF_054177405.1 Leptonychotes weddellii
TCGAGGGGTGAGGGAAGGGCGTCTGTTCATAGGTGCGATGAGGCGTATGCGCATTTTGATGTTATCATCTGGCTCATTGTTCTTACTACTTGAGCTCTTACCGGTCTCTCCGGTCCGATTCCCCGAAGCCTTTCCCAAGCTCTGCTGCTAATTCTTTTTTTTTTTTTTTTTTAATTCTTATGTTAATCCCCATACATTACATCATTAGTTTTAGATGAAGTGTTCCATGATTCATTGTTTGTGCATAACACCCAGTGCTCCATGCAGA
>NW_027835272.1:0-268 GCF_054177405.1 Leptonychotes weddellii
TAAAATCTTAAAAAAAAAAAAGAAAGAAAGAAAATAGTCAAGCCAAGTGGATTTACTCATAACAGGTCCTTTTTGTACCTTGGCTCCATAAGGCCATTATGTTAAAATAGGCTGGGCTTCCAATGACGTCACCCTGGTCTATTCCCAGCTTCTGGCTGAATGATGCTTCTTTTTTTTTCATTTATTTATTTATTTATTTATTTTTTTATTCTTATGTTAATCCCCATACATTACATCATTAGTTTTAGATGAAGTGTTCCATGATTCA
>NW_027835273.1:0-268 GCF_054177405.1 Leptonychotes weddellii
GAGAGAGAGAGAGAGGAATGGCAGGACTCAGGAAAGAGGGAGGCTCAGGCCAGGTCATGAAGTAAGTGTGTGTGTGTGTGTGTGTGTGTGTGTGTTTGAGAGAGAGAGAGAGAGAGAGGAATGGCAGGACTCATGAGGAAAGAGGGAGGCTCAGGCCAGGTCATGAAGAGAGAGAGAGAGTGTGTGTGTGTGTGTGTGTTCGTTCCAGTGATGACTCAGCTTGTGTGTGTGTGTGTGTGTGTTCGTTCCAGTGATGACTCAGCTTGGC
>NW_027835274.1:0-268 GCF_054177405.1 Leptonychotes weddellii
AAGAGAGACAGAAGCTGAGTATTCCTGTCTGAACAGGAAAGAAGTAGGTAATTTTGTCTCCTTGGCCTCTCTCTCTGTGCCAGAGCTGTAGAGACCTCCACGATGCCTTTTTGGGCACAAAACAGAGTGAAAATTCCCAGCGTGGTGTTTTCAAAGATCTGGGCCCATGGATACCGTCAGCTCCCTGTTACTTCACACTCATTTATTCAGCATACATTGTGGAACATTCACTGTGTGTCAGGCACTATTTTAGATGCTGGAGATACAG
>NW_027835275.1:0-2311 GCF_054177405.1 Leptonychotes weddellii
TGGCCTCATAGAATGAGTTTGGAAGTTTTCCTTCTGTTTCTATTTTTTGAAACAGCTTCAGGAGAATAGGTATTATTTCTTCTTTGAATGTTTGGTAGAACTCCTCAGGGAATCCATCAGGCCCTGGACTCTTGTTTTTTGGGAGGTTTTTGATCACTGCTTCAGTCTCATTACTGGTTATTGGCCCATTCAGGTTGTCAGTTTCTCCCTGTTTCGGTCTTGGGAGTTTTAGGTTTCCAGGAAGGCATCCATTTCTTCCAGGGTATATTGGCATATGGTTGTTGATAATAATTTCTAATAATTGTTTCTATTTCCTTGGTGTTAGTCATGATCTCGCCCCTTTCATTCATAATTTTATTAATTTGGGTCCTTTCTCTTTTCTTTTGGATAAGTGTGGCCAGTGGTTTATCGATCTTATTAATTCTTTCAAAGAACCAGCTTCTAGTTTCATTGATCTGATCTACTGTGTTTCTGGTTTCTAATTCATTGATCTCTGCTCTAATCTTAATTATTTCTCTTCTAATGTGTGGCTTAGGCATCTTTTGTTGCTTTTTCTTTAGTTCTTTAAGGTGTAAAGTTAGTTGGTGAATTCGGGATTTTTCTATTTTTTTGAGTGAGGCTTGGATGGCTATGTATTTCCCCCTTAGGACTGCCTTTGCAGTATCCCATAGGTTTTGGACCGATGTGCTTTCATTCTCATTGGTTTCCATGAATTGTTTAGGTTCTTCTTTGATTTCTTGGTTGACCTAAACATTCTTGAGTAGAGTGGTCTTTAGCTTCCAAGTGTTTGAAATTATTCCAATTTTTTCTTGTGATTGAGTTCCAGTTTTAAAGCATTGTGTTCTGAGAATATGCAGGGAATAATCTCAATCTTTTGGTATCAGTTGAGACCCGATTTGTGACCCAGTATGTGGTCTGTTCTGGAGAAAGTTCCATGTGCACTCGAGAAGAATGAGTATTCTGTTGTTTTAGGGTGGAATGTTCTGTATCTATCTATGAGGTCCATCTGGTCCAGTGTATCATTCAAAACTCTTGTTTCTTTGTTGATTTTCTGCTTAGATGATCTATTTCTGAGAATGGAGTATTAAGGTCTACAAATAACGTATTGTTATCAATATGACTCTTTATTTTATTTTAGTAAACACTTTACTCTTTATTTTAACATTTGGCTTATGTAGATGGCTGCTCCCATGTTGGGGATGTAGATATTTACAATTGTTAGATCTTCTTGTTGGATAGACCCTTTAAGAATGATATAGTGTCCTTCTGTGACTCTAACTACAGTCTTTAGCTTAAAATCTAATTTGTCTGATATAAGAATTGCTACCCCAGCTTTCTTATGAGGTCCACTGGCATGGAAGATGTATCTCCATCCCTTTACTTTCAGTCTGGATGTATTTTTAGGTTCAAAATGAGTCTCTTGTAGATAGCATATGGATGGGTCCTGTCTTTTTATCCAATCTGCAACCCTGTGCCATTTTATGGGAGCATTTAGGCCATTCACGTTGAGACTGATTATTGAAAGATATGAGTTTATTGTCATCATGTTACCTGTGAAGACCTTTTTTCTATAGATTGTCCCTGTAAACTTCTGTTGTCTATCACTCTTGGGGTCTTTCTCCTTTTATAAAACCCCCCTTAATATTTCTTGCAGGGCCGGCTTAGCGGTCACATATTCTTTGAACTTCTGCCGGTCGTGGAAGCTCTGCATCTCTCCATCCATTCTAAATGAAAGCCTTGCCGGATAAAGTATTCTTGGCTGCATGTTCTTCTCATTTAGTACCCTGAATATGTCTTGCCAGGCCTTTCTGGCTTGCCAGGTCTCTGGGGGTAGGTCTGACGTTATTCTGATATTCCTTCCTCTGTACGTAAGGAATCTCTTCCCCCTAACTGCCCTTAAGATGGTTTCCTTGGTTCTAAGGCTTGCGAGTTTTACTATTACATGCCGGGGCATTGGCCTGTTTTCCTTGATCTTGGGAGGGGTCCTCTCTGCCTCTAGGACACAAATGTTTATTTAATTCCCCTGATTAGTGAAGTTCTCAGCTACGATCTGCTCAAATATATCTTCTAGTCCTCTCTCTCTCTCCACCCCTTCAGGGATCCCAATAATTCTGACATTGGAACATTTCATGGTGTCACTTATTTCTCTGATTCTATTTTTATGGTTTTTGAGTTGTTTTTCGCTGGCCTCCCCTTTTCCTTCTTGTCTATTATTTGGTCTTCTAGATCACTAATTCATTCTTCTGCCTCGCTTACCCTAGCTGTTAGATCATCTAGATTAGATTGGATCTCACTGATAGCATTTTTTTTT
>NW_027835276.1:0-268 GCF_054177405.1 Leptonychotes weddellii
CTGATCAGGCAGAAGGTGGATTTTTGTCATGGGTCCTGGGTGTGCACAGAATGGTTGGGAGGACTGGACATCGGCGTTGGCCACGGACCTCACCTGGCCAGATGAGGTACTGGTGATCTTTGCTGCCACTGCCAAGCACTGAGCACACCCTGGATGCAGGGGGGCAGGGTGGGGGCTTCTGTTTTCTGAGTCAGCTCATAATTATATGTCTAGAAGTGTGACAAACATGTCCCAGCCCCATATCTCTACTCCACCAGCTCCATACTTA
>NW_027835277.1:0-268 GCF_054177405.1 Leptonychotes weddellii
TCCCTATCCAGCTGAATTCCTGAGAGGAGAGGAAATCCAGGTCTCCTACTCCTCCACCATCTTGCTCCACCCCTCCTGAATTTCTTTGACTTTATCCTTTTTATTCCCTGGTTTTGCATATACTCTATAGCCTAACTATTGAATGGCAACATGTATTGAAGGAGGATGGGAAATGAGAGCATTTTGAGGTAATGTAGTATCAGGCAGACATGGGTGTCTTTACTGGGTCTTTTTATTTCTCATTGTGCTATCTTGGAAGTTTACCCAA
>NW_027835278.1:0-268 GCF_054177405.1 Leptonychotes weddellii
CCATTTCTATGTCAATCTCTTATTTTCATCTGGAGAGTCAACATAAATTGCCTATTCCATCTAATGCAATTTTTTTTTTTTAAAGATTTTATTTATTTATTTGACAGAGAGAGACACAGCGAGAGAGGGAACACAAGCAGGGGGAGTGGAAGAGGGAGAAGCAGGCTCCCCGCAGAGCAGGGAGGCCGATGCGGGACTCGATCCCAGGACCCTGGGATCATGACCTGAGCCGAAGGCAGTCGCTTAACCAACTGAGCCACCCAGGCAC
>NW_027835279.1:0-268 GCF_054177405.1 Leptonychotes weddellii
CTCCCACTGCCGTTTATCCTCCGATATCTGCCCGCGGAATCACGGCTCCCCGCTTCGAAACTCTAAACTAACCGCCTGCGATATTCTGTTTGTAGAGATCCAGATCTTCTTACATCTCAGGCTGGTTTCGTGGGTGCTCAGAGTGGTCTGGTAGATATCCAGCACAATTCTGGGGACCAGCTGGAATAGGGTCCCCTACTCCTCCGCCATCTTTTCCTCCCTCCCCAAACTTTTTGTTAGAGTTCAGAAGTATAGGAATTGAGAATAA
>NW_027835280.1:0-268 GCF_054177405.1 Leptonychotes weddellii
ATAATCTATGGGCCTTGCTAGGGTCTAGCAGTGACAAGGTATAGACAGAGGAAATTAAAGTTCTGGGAGGAGGAAATCATTGTTTGTCCAAATGTTATAGGACTTTTTTTTTTCTGGCTAGAGGTAAGCCAAAATTTAATTATACTGCTGATGGTTTGGCTTGATAAGTGTAATGAATGCTAAGTCATAGGTGGCTGGGAATCAATAGTTTTTTCTTTTCAGTGAGTAGTAACATGTTTGCTTTGAAATAGTTTATCTAAGTGTAAGC
>NW_027835281.1:0-268 GCF_054177405.1 Leptonychotes weddellii
CACAAACAATGAATCATGGAACACTTCATCTAGAACTAATGATGTAATGTATGGGGATTTAATTAGAATAAAAAAAAAAAGCATATCAAAACAAAATAAATCAGAAACAAAACTGAAATCAACTATATTTCCCAGATGTCCATGCAGCAAGGGACCTGGAGAATCAAATTCTACCAACACTGCAGTCACATAAGATTGGAAAGTAGAAAAGAGTTGGTCTCACTTTTTAACTACTTTTGTAAGCAGAACCGTAGAGCTGTGGATTTCC
>NW_027835282.1:0-268 GCF_054177405.1 Leptonychotes weddellii
TCTTGACATTCTTGTCCCTGTAGTCTACCATTAATATAAAAGGCAGAGTCAGCTTTTGGAAATGAAGTCATATCATGCTGTTCCTCTTCTTAAAGCCCTCCGATTGCTCTCTATCCCATGCAGAACAATATAGTGGCCTCTAAAGTCCCTACTATCTATATCACCACCACCACCATCACCACCACCACCACCACCACCAGCACCACCGTCACCACCACCATGACAACCATCACCACCACCATCACCACCACCATCAGCACCACCATCA
>NW_027835283.1:0-268 GCF_054177405.1 Leptonychotes weddellii
ACCATGTGACCTTTACAAAGAGAACGAAGGAGGGCTGTGCTTCTTGTCTGGTCTCATCCTTTCATTCATTCAGGCATGTGCTGGATTCTTGGGAATTATGCTGGGTGCGGGAACATGATGGGGGATCAGGAAGATTGCTTATGGGGATGATGAATGCATGAGTGTTGATCATGGTATATACCGTGTATATGGTATATATCGTGATACAGGCCTGACTAGTTCACCCGTTAGCTGTGGGAATGCAGAGCAAGGAGCCACTAGCTCTAGG
>NW_027835284.1:0-268 GCF_054177405.1 Leptonychotes weddellii
CACCCCACCCCCCACTCCAGCAACCCTCAGTTTGTTTCCTGAGATTAAGAATTCCTCATATCAGTGAGATCATATGATACATGTCTTTCTCTGTTTGACTTATTTCGCTCAACATAATACCCTCCAGTTCCATCTTATAATTTTGACTGGTATTTGACAGCGATACTTTTTTGTCACTCACTTTTTAAGTGAATTGAGCTTTCCACTATTTCTATTTGGAAAAATCAAGCTAGGATAGCTTTTCCAGCTTCCTGTTTCTAGAGCTCCC
>NW_027835285.1:0-268 GCF_054177405.1 Leptonychotes weddellii
AAAAAAAAAAAAAGGTGCACTAAGGAAATATGGACAAAGTCTGTTCGAGTGGCCCAAAGTGAATAAACCGTGACATGCGTTACCCGTGCAGTCGCTTATTTGGGGAATATGTCTGTGGGAATGGGGCGGGGCTCTGAAAAGGGGGTGCTGCCGTGTTCTTGACTGTTTTCCCATCATGTCTGTATTGTGCCGTAAACCCACATGCTGTGGTCAGTTCTCTTCGCCGCCGCAGGACTGAAAACGCAGACCAAGCCTGCTCTTAGAGCTA
>NW_027835286.1:0-2311 GCF_054177405.1 Leptonychotes weddellii
GGTGGCTCAGTTGGTTAAGCGACTGCCTTCGGCTCAGGTCATGATCCTGGAGTCCCGGGATCGAGTCCCGCATCGGGCTCTCTGCTCGGCAGGGAGCCTGCTTCTCCCTCTCCCACTCCCCCTGCTTGTGTCCCCTCTCTCGCTGTGTCTCTCTCTGTCAAATAAATAAATAAAATCTTTAAAAAAAAAAAAAAAAAAAGCGACTGCCTTTGGCTCAGGTGATGATCTGGAGTCTCAGGATCGAGTCCCCGCATCGGGCTCCCTGCTCGGCAGGGAGTCTGCTTCTCCCTCTGACCCTCCCCCCTCTCATGTGCTCTCTCTCTCTCATTCTCTCTCTCAAATAAAAAAAATAAAAATAAAAAAATAAATGGGAAAGCATGTTGTGAAGTTGCTCTGAGCTACCCCTGACGCCGTTCCTGATTTGGTGACACTTCAATGAGATGCCATGTGCAAACCACCTGGCGTGGGATGATGGCCAGTTGCTGTCATGTGTGTCATTTTATGGTACATTTGCATTTAACTGAATATGCATTAAGAATGCCAAGTACGGGGGTGCCTGGGTGGCTCAGTCATTAAGCATCTGCCTTCAGCTCAGGTCATGATCCCAGGGTCCTGGGATCGAGCCCCGCATCGGGCTCCCTGCTCCGCGGGAAGCCTGCTTCTCCCTCTCCCACTCCCCCTGCTTGCGTTCCCTCTCTCGCTGTGTCTCTCTCTGTCAAATAAATAAATGAAATCTTTAAAAATTAAAAAAAAAAAAAAGAATGCCAAGTAGGATCTGTGTGGGGTGTGCATAAACTTAATTGTTTTGAATGGGTGAAAAATTCACATGGTTCAAAATCAAAAGGTATACAAAGTACAGAAGAGAATGAAGTCTCTCCACTGACCAACGCCCCCAGAAACATCAGTTCTACCCATCTTTTGTTTGTACTCCTGGAGATACTTTATGTACATATAATTTAATAGATGTATTTTTTCTTCTCTTTAACATACAAATTGTAGCTTATACTCCAATTTCTGTACTTATAAACAATATACCTTTTGCTTTTTTTTTTTTTAAGAGAGAGAAAGAGTGCCAGGGTGGTGGGGAGGGGCAAAGGGAGAGGGAGAGAGAGAGAATCTTAAGCAGGATCCACACGCACAGTGCAGAGCCTGATGTGGGGCTCGATCTCACGACCCTGAGATCATGACCTGAGCAGAAATCAAGAGTCAGATGCTTCACCGACCGAGCCACCCAGGCGCCCCTATAAACCATATACCTCGACGCTCATCTCATATCTGTACATAGAGTCCCCCCACTCTTGCACAGATGACCATAATTTGTTCAGCCAGTCCCCTACTGATGGGTATTTAGGTTGTTTCCAGTATTTTGCTGTTACATATAATGCTGTATCAACGATACTTTTCTCGTAAGGGATTAGGGATTTACACTTGTGTAAGTACTTCTGTATGTTACATTCCCAGAAGGAGAGTTACTGGTTCAAAGGGCAATATTGTGTTTGTAAATTTGGTGGATATGAGGGTGGCTGTCTTACCCCACTTTTGCAGTGCAGTACGTTAGCAAACTTTATGATCATCTCTCATGTAATGAGTAAAAAAAAAAAAAAGCGGTATCTTAGTATAGTTTATGTTCCATTTCTCTTCTGTTTAAAAGCCATTGGTATTGGTATTGGCTGGCTCAGTCGGTAAAGCGTGTGACTCTTGTTCTCGGGGTCATGAGTTCGAGCCCCATATTAGACTGTAGAGTTTACTTAAAATAAAAAAAATAAAGAAAATACCTTGGAATAAAAAGTCATTTATATCCTTCTGGATGTGTGTGTGTGTGTGTGTATGTGTGTGTGTGTAACAGTGCTCCGGTGGATGTGAGCCCACCAT
This sequence comes from Leptonychotes weddellii, assembly GCF_054177405.1. Lineage (NCBI taxonomy): Eukaryota > Metazoa > Chordata > Mammalia > Carnivora > Phocidae > Leptonychotes > Leptonychotes weddellii. Next base: position 1,873 of record NW_027835286.1, read on the forward strand.
GCTAGTCTTCGTTTTTCTTGCCAAGTTATTGTCTTAGGAGTAGGTACATGATACAATTTGGACCAACAGGTATAAAGGGGAGCCTGCTGAGAAGGCTTCAGGGAAGGTTTTCTTCACCCTTATAACAGGGACGAGAGGTGGGGACTTTTTTTGTTGCATCTGGACATCACCATCTCCCTAGGACTCCCAGAACTCTGCGGCCACCTTGGGGTCTGGATGGGAGGCAGACAAAAACGAGCTAGAGGGCGCCTGGGTGGCTCAGTTGGTTAAGCGACTGCCTTCGGCTCAGGTCATGATCCTGGAGTCCCGGGATCGAGTCCCGCATCGGGCTCCCTGCTCGGCAGGGAGTCTGCTTCTCCCTCTGACCCTCCTCCCTCTCATGCTCTCTGTCTCTCATTCTCTCTGTCTCAAATAAATAAATAAAATCTTTAAAAAAAAA
>NW_027835287.1:0-268 GCF_054177405.1 Leptonychotes weddellii
AGGAGAGAGAAAGGTATTTCAAAAAAAATTTGAAAAAGTAATGGCCAGGGCACTTGGGTGGCTCAGTCGGTTAAGTGTCTGCCTTTAGCTCATGTCATAATCCCAGAGTCCCTGGGATGGAGCCCAGCAGGGAGCCTGCTTCTCCCTCTCCCTCTGCCACTCCCCCTGCTTGTGCTCTTTCTCTCACACACTCTCTCTCAAATAAATAAATAAAATCTTTTTAAAAAAGTAATGGCCAAATACAGCTATTAAAAGCATTAATTTGTTG
>NW_027835288.1:0-268 GCF_054177405.1 Leptonychotes weddellii
GATGTGGGGAAACCACTGGAACACCTCATTTCAGAAATAATGCAGTCAAATGACATATCAGATAAAGGGCTAGTATCCAAAATCTATAAAGAACTTACCAAACTCAACACCCAAAGAACAAATAATCCAATCAAGAAATGGGCAGAAGACATGAACAGACATTTCTGCAAAGAAGACATCCAAATGGCCAACAGACACAGGAAAAAGTGCTCAACATCACTCGGCATCAGGGAAATCCAAATCAAAACCTCAATGAGATACCACCTCA
>NW_027835289.1:0-268 GCF_054177405.1 Leptonychotes weddellii
GCATCTGGGGGCCTTCAGGTCTTTCCAAGTGAAGTGATGGAAACCGGGCTCAGAGTTGACCGTCTGCCTGGGGCCCACAGCTGGGAGGCGAGAGCTGGTGGGCTCACACCCCAGCCTCCCTGGCCTAGCCCTGCCCTCGTGAAAGGCCTGTGTGTACACGCATGTACACACGCACGTGCCCACCTGGGAGGCTGGTGTCCGTGTGACCCCTCCCACAGATCTGGGGTCTGCTGAGAGGTCCCAGGTCAGGTAAGACAGCTTGCAAGGC
>NW_027835290.1:0-268 GCF_054177405.1 Leptonychotes weddellii
ACTTCCCGGGAGTCCTGAGAGCAGGGCTGGGCAGCCAGGCTCCGGCCCACGGGTGGTCTGCTTGTTAGAAAGTTTCAGGGCTGAGGCCGTCTGGGGTGCCCACCCCCCAGTCTTCTGAGGTTTGGGGTAGGGGATTCCTCCTCTGTTTGGGCTGACTCAGCCCAGCCGTGGCAGGGAAGCCGTTGTCCCCTTCTCCTTGCGGCAGAAGCCAAGCCTCAGTTTCCCCATCCCAGATGGCTCTGAGCCACGGAGGCGGAAGTTGTTCGGC
>NW_027835291.1:0-268 GCF_054177405.1 Leptonychotes weddellii
ACCATGTTGTGTGTGAATAAGGACAGGTTTTATGTGTTTTTTCCAATCTGGATGCCTTTTACTTATTTTTCTTGTCTTATTGCACTGGCTAGAACCTCTAATAGAATGCTAAATAAATGTGAGGAAAGTGGACATCCTTGCCTTATTCTTGAACTTAAGGGGAATGTCTTTTAACAGTAGGTATGATGTTAACTGTAGGGTTTTTTTTTTTTTTTATAAATTTTTATTTTTTTATTTTTTATTTTTATTTTTTTTGCGAGAGAGAATG
>NW_027835292.1:0-268 GCF_054177405.1 Leptonychotes weddellii
GATGTGGGGAAACCACTGGAACACCTCATTTCAGAAATAATGCAGTCAAATGACATATCAGATAAAGGCCTAGTATCCAAAATCTATAAAGAACTTACCAAACTCAACACCCAAAGAACAAATAATCCAATCAAGAAATGGGCAGAAGACATGAACAGACATTTCTGCAAAGAAGACATCCAAATGGCCAACAGACACATGAAAAAGTGCTCAACATCACTCGGCATCAGGGAAATCCAAATCAAAACCTCAATGAGATACCACCTCA
>NW_027835293.1:0-268 GCF_054177405.1 Leptonychotes weddellii
ACGGCAGATCTCCCCCGGGTCCTTCTGGCCCCGTGGAGAGCCTGCCCGCGAGGACCCTTCGGCAGGCCATGTGATTTGGTCCGTGTGTTCGTGCATCTGATGTTTTCTTCCTACAGCCAGGTTCTGTACCCTGTTGCAAATCGCCAGTGTTGTGCTAGAGTCTGGCGGGGAAGGCGGGGACGCCTGCCGCTCCAGGTGATGGGACGCCGTGCAGGTGCGTTCCCGTCCCTCCTCTGACTCTTCCCAGCTGGGTGGCTCTGGGGACAGT
>NW_027835294.1:0-268 GCF_054177405.1 Leptonychotes weddellii
CGGAGGGGGCTCCCAGCCCCTGCCGCTTGCACTCCGCGCTCCCACGCCCGGCCTTCCTGTTGCCTGGCTCCTCCCCAGGCCTGTCTACCCGGGAGGCCTCCCCTCTGGCCACTCTGCAGGTAGACGGCTCACAGCCACCGGCTGAGGCCTGTGTTACTGGCCCCTTCCCAAGGCACGGGCAGTGTTGCCTCGTGGTCCTGAGACCCATGTCACGCGTCTCAGTCGGGCCGTGTCCTCCTGACTCTGCCCCTCCCGCCCTTTCTGGGTC
>NW_027835295.1:0-268 GCF_054177405.1 Leptonychotes weddellii
ACTTGGTGAGATTTGGTTTTTTGTCATTGGTACGTTTGTCATTCCTTCCTCCTAAGCAACCCCGCACTCCTCCCCGCTTGGCAACAGGAGGGGTGCCAAAGGCTACCCTGAAAACTTCCCTGTGCCCAAGTGGGCTCATAAATCAGTGCTGATGCTGGTGATCCAGGCAGACGGGGCACGGGCAGCGGTGAGAAAGGGATGCTACCCAGTAGGGGTCACCTCGAGGCCAGGTTAAGAGGCAAGTGGGGAGACCAAGTCTGGACTCCAG
>NW_027835296.1:0-268 GCF_054177405.1 Leptonychotes weddellii
CTCAGGCAACTTTGAGTTAAACCACTTGTTTTTCAATAGGTAATTTTGGGGGAGCCTGGGTGGCTCGTCGCTTAAGCGTCTCACTTCGGCTCAGGTCTGATCCTGGGATCAAGCCCTGCAATGGGCTTCCCACTCAATGGGGAGTTTACTTGTCCCTCTCCCTCTGCTCCTCCCCCTGCTTGTGCTCTTTCTATGTCTTTAAAAAAAAAAAAAAACCTCATTTGACTGCATAAATGAAAACATCAACAGACACCCCCTAACTATACAA
>NW_027835297.1:0-2311 GCF_054177405.1 Leptonychotes weddellii
CGAGAGAGGGAACACAAGCAGGGCGAGTGGGAGAGGGAGAGGGAGAAGCAGGCTTCCCGCGGAGCAGGGAGCCCAATGTGGGGCTCGATCCCAGGACCCTGGGATCATGACCTGAGCTGAAGGCAGACGCTTAAAGACTGAGCCACCCAGGTGCCCCTGAAAGGAGAATCTTGAAGTGATATTTGCACACTCACAATCATAGCAGCATTATCCACAATAGCCAAGAGGTGGAAGCAACTTAAGCATCCATGGATGGATGAGTGGATAAATAAAGTACGGTAGAAACACTGAATGTTATTCAGCCTTAAAAAGCAAAGAATTCTGTCATAGGCTGCAATGTGAATGAATCTTGAGGACATGATGCTAAGTGAAATAAGCTAGTCACAAAAAAGACTAGTACTGTATGATTGTACTTATATATCAAAAGTAGTCAAATTCACAGACAGTAGAATGGTGGCTGCGACGGGCTGGAGGGAGGGAGAAATGGGGAGTTGTTCTTTGGTACAGAGTTTCAGTTTTGCAAGATGAAAATACTTCTGGAAGTCTACCATACAACAATGTGAGTATACTTAACACTGCTGAATTGTACACTTAGAAATGGTTACATTTTATGTTTTTTAGCACAATTAAAATTAAAAAGTTATTTAAATTTTTTTTAATTTTAAACAAAAATAATACTTGGCACAGAATAAATTCTATTAAAGTACCTGCTATAGTTAGTAGCATTAATATAACTGTACTATTGCTTTTTAATTTAATCTAATTGGGTTTTTTTGTTTGATATTATTTATTTCTCTCTGGTTGCTTTTAAGATTTTTCTCTTGGGCTTTAGTGTTCTGTAATTTCACTATAATTCTCCTGATTGCAAATAATGGAAACACATAATTTCTAATATTTGTGAATTTAAATCTTTTTATTTTTGGTTCTGGAAAATTCTTAGGCATTATCTCAAGTATTATTTCTCCTCTATTTTCTTTAATCTCTAAAATTTCCTTCTTGGATGTCTATTAGATCTTTTCATTATATTCTTCAAATCTCTTTCATATTTTTTATATTCTTGTCTCTGTGTCCTTTTGTGTAATTTCCTCTCAACTCTTCAAATCTGGTCTACTCATGCATTTGTGTAAATAACTGTTCTTCATTTATAAAAGTTTTGCTTGGTTATTTTTCAAATATGGCTCATCATTTTGAGTCTCATTATGAGTTTCTTTTGCTTCCTCAATTTCATCTTTTATTTTTTAAACATTTCATACATACATAATTTATATTGTTTCTGCTAATTCTGAGATGAAACCGATCTTGTTTTGCTTGTCTTTAGCTGAATTTCACTAACCCTGGGATCATGACCTGAGCCGAAGGCAGACGCTTAACGACTGAGCCACCCAGACGCCCCTTGAAGAAAATTCTATTTCCTTAATCTAGCCTACAAAGTCCTGCATGTCCTGGCCTTGCCTACCCCCTTTGAATTTATTTCATGCCCTCACTCACTATGCTTTAACCACACTGGCTTTCTTCAAATTCTGAAAACACAACCAGGCTCTTGAATCAAAGTATTTGAGTCTACTAAGCTCTCCCGGCTCAGAAAACTTTCCCTAACTCTTCAAATACTTGGTTCTTTCTTTCTTATACTTTAAGGTCTTAACTTATACAGTCTCCATTGAATAGAAGATAGGTCACTGCTGTTAATCACAGCAATCCCTTTTTCCTTAATGATGCTGAGTAAGATCTATAAAGAGTATTATTTATTCACTTTCATATGGTCTATATCTCTGTTTAATAAAAAAGACAACTTCCCTAAGAGCAAGGGAATCTTATATGTATCTTATTTACTTGTATCAATTTTTGCTTATCATATAGTATCTATTTAATATTTACTGACTAAAATTAAAATAGCAAAAATTAAAAATAATAGTAGTACTGTATACTGATGCTGACAGTATGGGAAAATATGGATTCTCATAGCAGTTGGTGAGAGAGTACTGAAGGACAATTTGGCAGTATGTATCACCATTCTATGAGCCAATCTTTTGACTCAGCAATTCCACTTCTTGAAAGTTATCTTGTGGGAATACACTCCCATGAGTACAAACTGTGCGTGTATATACACACATGTGTTTGTGTGTTCACTCTGGCAATATAGGTAATACCGAAACATTAAAAAGTAATCTAAAATGTTCATCAATAGGGAAATAGTTAAGTATATTTTAGTTTATCCAGACTACAGAATTCTATACAGTTTTAATAACAAAGCAGTTCTTAACTGTACTGACTTGGGAAAATCTACTTTTTGCTTTGTCATTTAGCAAAAAAA
>NW_027835298.1:0-268 GCF_054177405.1 Leptonychotes weddellii
GGTGCAAATAGAGTAAAGATCTAAAAATTAAATGAAATTGGGCGCCTGGGTGGCTCAGTTGGTTAAGCGACTGCCTTCGGCTCAGGTCATGATCCTGGAGTCCCGGGATCGAGTCCCGCATCGGGCTCCCTGCTCGGCGGGGAGTCTGCTTCTCCCTCTGACCCTCCCCCCTCTCATGCTCTCTCTCTCTGTCTCATTCTCTCTCAAATAAATAAAGAAAAATCTTTAAAAAAAAATTAAATTAAATTTAGAATTAAGAAACCCCACA
>NW_027835299.1:0-268 GCF_054177405.1 Leptonychotes weddellii
AAGCTCACAGATATGGGCTAGTCATGCACAATTTTATTTTTTTTTAAGATTTTGTTTATTTGACAGAGAGAGACACAGTGAGAGAGGGAACACAAGCAGGGGGAGTGAGAGAGGGAGAAGCCGGCTTCCCGCTGAGCAGGGAGCCAGATGCGGGGCTCGATCCCAGGACCCTGGGATCATGACCTGAGCCGAAGGCAGATGCTTAACGACTAAGCCACCCAGGCTCCCCAGTCATGCACAATTTAGTGGGATATGAAATCAAAAAGAA
>NW_027835300.1:0-268 GCF_054177405.1 Leptonychotes weddellii
GGCTGGGGGCGGGGTTATTGCTCTGAGCTCCCTGTCCCAGGGGGCCTGTGTGGGGAGGGTGTCAGGACTGGGACCGGCACAAGGGGAGACACAGCTGCACAAACACGCAGATCACAGCACGGGTGCGGGGAGGGGGCGGGCAGGAGAGGCTGGGCGCCATATTGCACTTTGGGAGTTGGGCCAGGCGGGGACCCCCCCCATCACACTGGAGCCTGGGAAGGAGGCTCTCACATTCCCTCCCCCTCTGGAGGGGGAGGGGAGACCCCAA
>NW_027835301.1:0-268 GCF_054177405.1 Leptonychotes weddellii
GATGTGGGGAAACCACTGGAACACCTCATTTCAGAAATAATGCAGTCAAATGACATATCAGATAAAGGCCTAGTATCCAAAATCTATAAAGAACTTACCAAACTCAACACCCAAAGAACAAATAATCCAATCAAGAAATGGGCAGAAGACATGAACAGACATTTCTGCAAAGAAGACATCCAAATGGCCAACAGACACAGGAAAAAGTGCTCAACATCACTCGGCATCAGGGAAATCCAAATCAAAACCTCAATGAGATACCACCTCA
>NW_027835302.1:0-268 GCF_054177405.1 Leptonychotes weddellii
AGGGGTGTGGAAGAAATGGGAGAGAATGTTCTTCTGGTTGTAAGATGCATGAGTTCTGGAGATCTAATGGACAGCTTGGTAGCTGTGGTTGACAATACCGTCGTATATACCTGAAATTTGCCAAGAGAGTGGATCTTAAATGCCCCTCCCCACAAATGGTAACTGTGTGAGGTGGTAGGTGTGTTAATTAGCTTGATGGTGTTGATTATTTCTCAGTGTGTATGTATATCAAATTATCACATTGCCCACCTTAAAAAAAAAAAAAAAA
>NW_027835303.1:0-268 GCF_054177405.1 Leptonychotes weddellii
ATTCCAGACCTCCTCCAGCATTCCAGACCTCCTCCACCATTCCAGACCTCCTCCAGCATTCCAGATGTCCTCCAGAATTCCAGACCTCCTCCAGAATTCCAGACCTCCTCCAGAATTCCAGACCTCCTCCAGCATTCCAGACTTCCTCCAGAATTCCAGACCTCCTCCAGCATTCCAGACCTCCTCCAGCATTCCAGACCTCCTCCAGCATTCCAGACCTCCTCCAGAATTCCTCCAGACTTCTTCCAGCATTCCAGACCTCCTCCAG
>NW_027835304.1:0-268 GCF_054177405.1 Leptonychotes weddellii
GGCTGGGGGCGGGGTTATTGCTCTGAGCTCCCTGTCCCAGGGGGCCTGTGTGGGGAGGGTGTCAGGACTGGGACCGGCACAAGGGGAGACACAGCTGCACAAACACGCAGATCACAGCACGGGTGCGGGGAGGGGGCGGGCAGGAGAGGCTGGGCGCCATATTGCACTTTGGGAGTTGGGCCAGGCGGGGACCCCCCCCCATCACACTGGAGCCTGGGAAGGAGGCTCTCACATTCCCTCCCCCTCTGGAGGGGGAGGGGAGACCCCA
>NW_027835305.1:0-268 GCF_054177405.1 Leptonychotes weddellii
GATGTGGGGAAACCACTGGAACACCTCATTTCAGAAATAATGCAGTCAAATGACATATCAGATAAAGGGCTAGTATCCAAAATCTATAAAGAACTTACCAAACTCAACACCCAAAGAACAAATAATCCAATCAAGAAATGGGCAGAAGACATGAACAGACATTTCTGCAAAGAAGACATCCAAATGGCCAACAGACACATGAAAAAGTGCTCAACATCACTCGGCATCAGGGAAATCCAAATCAAAACCTCAATGAGATACCACCTCA
>NW_027835306.1:0-268 GCF_054177405.1 Leptonychotes weddellii
ATTCTTCGCCTTTTCAAGCGTTAGGTGACTATCTACATTCCTTGGCTTAAAGCCTAGCACTCCAAGCTTTGCCTTCATCTTCACATTCCCTCTTCCTCTCCTGGCTGTGTTACCCACCCCCTCACTATCTCTCTCTCTTTTTTATTATGTTATGTTAATCACCATACATTACATCATTAGTTTTTGATGTAGTGTTCCATGATTCATTATTTGCATATAACACTCAGTGCTCCATGCAGAACGTGCCCTCTTTAATACCCATCACCAG
>NW_027835307.1:0-268 GCF_054177405.1 Leptonychotes weddellii
CCACAGCCATATCCAGAGCCGTAGCCACAGCCATATCCAGAACCGTAGCCACAGCCATATCCAGAGCCGTATCCACAGCCATAGCCACAGCTACCACATGAGTTTCTATAATAGTTTGAACACATGGTGGCAAGAAATGAAGGCTCAATAGTTCTTTAGAAGAGCAGATGGAGGTTTCTGAAGTCTGAATGTCCTCTCTTGCCCTGAGACCTTTATATACTACCAGAAATGGGTGGAGCATACAATACAAACTCCATAGCCTATTACC
>NW_027835308.1:0-2310 GCF_054177405.1 Leptonychotes weddellii
CACTCAGTTTGTTTCCTGCAATTAAGAATTCCTCATATCAATGAGATCATATGCTACATGTCTTTCTCTGTTTGACTTATTTCACTCAACATAATACCCTCCAGTTCCATCCACGTCGTTGCAAATGGCAAGATCTCATTCCTTTTTATGGCTGCATAATATTCCATTGTATATATATACCACCTCTTCTTTATCCATTTATCTGTCATTGGACATCTTGGCTCTTTCCACAGTTTGGCTATTGTGGACATTGCTGATATAAATATCGTGGTGCACATACCCGTTCAGATCACTACATTTGTATCTTTGGGGTAAATACCTAGTAGTGTAATTGCTTGGTCGTAGGGCAGCTCTATTTTCAACTTTTTGAGGAACTTCCATTCTGTTTTGCAGAGTGGCTGCACCAGCTTGCATTCCCACCAACAGTGTAGGAGGGTTCCCCTTTCTCCACATCCCCGCCAACATCTGACATTTCCTGACTTGTTAATTTGAGCCATTCTGACTGGTGTGAGGTGGTATCTCATTGAGGTTTTGATTTGGATTTCCCTGATGTCGAGCAATGTTGAGCACTTTTTCATGTGTCTGTTGGCCATTTGGATGTCTTCTTTGGAAAAATGTCTGTTCATGTCTTCTGCCCATTTCTTGATCAGATCATTTGTTCTTTGGGTGTTGAGTTTAATAAGTTCTTTATAGATTTTGGATACTAGCCCTTTATCTGATATGTCATTTGCAAATATCTTCTCCCATTCTGTTGGTTGTTTTTTGGTTTTGTTGACTGTTTTTTTTTTGCTGTGCAAAAGCTTTTTATCTGGTTGAAGTCCCAATAGTTCATTTTTGCCCTTCCTTCCTTTGCCTTTGGTGATGTTTCTAGGAAGAAGTTGCTGCGGCTGAGGTCGAAGAGGTTGCTGCCTGTGTTCTCCTTTAGGATTTTGATGGACTCCTGTCTCACATTGAGGTCTTTCAACCATTTGGAGTCTATTTTTGTGTGCAGTGTAAGGTAATGGTCTAGTTTCATTCTTCTGCATGTGGCTGTCCAACTTTCTCAACAAATTTGTTGAAGAGACTGTCTTTTTTCCATTGGATATTCTTTCCTGCTTTGTCAAAGAAGAGTTGACCATAGAGTTGAGGACCCATTTCTGGGCTCTCTATTCTGTTCCATTGATCGATGTGTCTGTTTTTGTGCCAGTACCATACTGTCTTGATGATGACAGCTTTGTAATAGAGCTGGAAGTCCGCAATTGTGATGCCGCCAGCTTTGGTTTTGTCTTTCAACATTTCTCTGGCTATGCGGGGTCTTTTCTGGTTCCATACAAATTTTAGGATTATTTGTTCTATTGCTTTGAAAAAAGTGGGTGGTATTTTGATGGCGATTGCACTGAATGTGTAGATTGCTCTAGGTAGCGTTGACATCTTCACAATATTTGTTCTTCCAATCCATGAGCATGGAACGTTTTTCCATTTCTTTGTGTCTTCCTCCATTTCTTTCATGAGTATTTTATAGTTTTCTGAGTACAGATCCTTTGCCTCTTTGGTTAGATTTATTCCTAGGAATCGTATTGTTTTGGGTGCAATTGTAAATGGGATTGACTCCTCAATTTCTCTTTCTTCTATCTTGTTGTTGGTGTATAGGAATGTCACTGATCTCTGTGCACTGATTTTATATCCTGCAACTTTACTGAATCAGGTATGAGTTCTAGCAGTTTTGGGGTGGAGTCTTTGGGGTTTTGCACATAAAGTATATCATCTGCAAAGAGTGAGACTTTGACTTCTTTGCCGATCTGGCTACCTTTGATTTCTTTTTGTTGTCTGATTGCTGTGGATAGCTAATACTATGTTGAATAGCAGTGGTGATAGTGGACATCCCTGCCATGTTCCTGACCTTAGGGGGAAAGCTCTCAGTTTTTCCCCATTGAGAATGATATTCGCTGTGGGTTTTTCATAGATGGCTTTTATGATATTGAGGTATGTAACCTCTATCCCTACACTCTAAGGAGTTTTAATCAAGAAAGGATGCTGTACTTTGTCAAATGCTTTTTCTGCATCTATTGAGAGGATCATGTGGTTCTTGTTCTTTCTTTTATTACTGTATTGTATCACATTGATTGATTTGCAGATGTTGAACCAACCTTGCAGCCCAGGGATAAATCCCACTTGGTTGTGGTGAATAATCCTTTTAATGTACTGTTGGATCCTATTGGCTAGTCTGTTGCTGGGAATTTTTGCATCCATGTTCATCAAGGGTATTGGTCCATAATTCTCCTTTTTGATGGGGTCTTTGTCTGGTTTGGGGTTCAAGGTAATGGTGGCCTC
>NW_027835309.1:0-268 GCF_054177405.1 Leptonychotes weddellii
TAAAAGATTATTTAAAGTGAAAATGATGATGTATTGTTGGGTTTAAGACACATGTACAAGGTAGATGTATTTTAAAAATAGCATAAAAGATAGTGTGGGGATATTAAACTGAATTACACTGTTGTAATATTGAGAAATTATATGTATAGTGGTATAATATTAACTTGTAGTAGACAGTGACAAGTTAAAGCAACATATTATCATCTCCTGAGCAAACACTAGCAAAAAAGTCAATTGGGGAGATAAAATTGAATACTAAACAAATACA
>NW_027835310.1:0-268 GCF_054177405.1 Leptonychotes weddellii
ATGATATCATTTGCATATAATGATTGTTTCACTTCTTCTTTTTAATTATTTATAATAATTATTATTTTTGGTGTTGGCTTGTGTTATGAAATGCCTCCAACATTCAAAATGTTAAATAACTGTGGTGATAACTGGGATCTTTGTATGTAAATGGAGAGTCTTCTAGTGTTTCACCTAAGCATAACACTGACTTTAGCTTTGGGGTAAAAACTTTTATTTATTTATTTATTTATTTTTAAGATTTTATTTATTTAATTGAGAGAGAGAG
>NW_027835311.1:0-268 GCF_054177405.1 Leptonychotes weddellii
GAGAAAGAAGTGTTTTCATGTGCCTTGTTTGCAGTGAAATGATCCCCTTTGCCCTGGAAACATCTGAACACGGTATTAAGCCAGGTGACCTATAAGGTCGCAGACTTACCTTCCAGTGTGTCATCCCCACCAGCACTGCTGCACGTGTGTGAACATGCGCACACGAGTGCACGTGCACACGCATCACTTACTTCAGACCCATGGTCTGTATTCAGTTCTTTCAGTGCTGAGAGCCCTCAGACCTCCGAGTATTTGGCCATGCTATTCC
>NW_027835312.1:0-268 GCF_054177405.1 Leptonychotes weddellii
CAAAAGCCTAAGGCCAGATGGCTTCCCAGGGGAATTCTACCAAACATTTCAAGAAGAATTAATACCTATTCTTCTGAAACTGTTCCAAAAAATAGAAATGGAAGGAAAACTTCCAAACTCGTTTTATGAGGCCACCATTACCTTGATCCCTAAGCCAGACAAAGACCCCATCAAAAAGGAGAATTACAGAACAATATCCCTGATGAACATGGATGCAAAAATTCTCACCAAAATACTAGTCAATAGGATACAACAGTACATTAAAAGG
>NW_027835313.1:0-268 GCF_054177405.1 Leptonychotes weddellii
ACACTTGGACATCCCAGAGCCCTTCCTGCAAGTTACTGTTAGCATTTACTAAAACTGTAGGACACTCATGCACTTTTTCCACCAGACCGAGCCTCCTGAAAGCACTGGCAAGGACAGGCATGCAGTAAATACTTACCAAGTGAGAAGTGTCTACTGAGTCGCTTTTACTCTTTGTTTTCTGTTCTTTTTTTTTTTTTTTTGAGCTTCAGTTGTTTATAAACGTTATTCACTTGTATAATAACACAGGCACATTTTCATGTTAAAAACA
>NW_027835314.1:0-268 GCF_054177405.1 Leptonychotes weddellii
ACATAATTAATGTTTTAGTTCATCATAAAAAATCTAACCTCTTATTTTCATAATTATATCTCTTTGTATGACAGATGTTGGTTTGTTCTTCAGAGACAAAAAAACTTAGTCTAAATAAATAACTAGAAGAATTGAGTTGATTAAAATTATTCTCTAGTCCCAACTATGTGCTAAACCACAGTGCAAACTAGTATAATGCATGACATAAAAGAAAGCACATTAGGTTAATACATGTGAGTGGTTTTCAAATCACCGCTTGGTTCCCTCC
>NW_027835315.1:0-268 GCF_054177405.1 Leptonychotes weddellii
CTGCTTCTCCCTCTGACCCTCTCCCCTCTCATGTGCTCTCTCTCTCTCATTCTCTCTCTCTCAAATAAATAAATAAAATCTTTAAAAAAAAAAAAAAGAAATTTAAAAATGCTGAGGGGTGTCTGGGTGGCTCAGTCGGTTAAGCGTCTTCCTTTGATTCAGGTCATGATCTCAGGGTCCTGGGATGGAGCCCTATGTGTGTCAGTGAGAATGAAAAAGAAAGACATGATTGATTTTTGCATCTCTTCATTTAGGCAATAATTAATAA
>NW_027835316.1:0-268 GCF_054177405.1 Leptonychotes weddellii
TATTCTTATGTTAATCCCCATACATTACATCATTAGTTCTAGATGAAGTGTTCCATGATTCATTGCTCGTGCATAACACCCAGTGCTCCATGCAGAACGTGCCCTCCTCAATACCCACCACCAGTCCAACCCATCCTCCCACCTCCCTCCCCTCTAGAACCCTCAGTTTGTTTTTCAGAGTCCATCGTCTCTCATGGTTTGTCCACCCCTCCAATTTCCCCCGCTTCATTCTTCCCCTCCCGCTACCTTCTTCTTCTTCTTTTGAGAA
>NW_027835317.1:0-268 GCF_054177405.1 Leptonychotes weddellii
GACTAATTTCAGATTTTTCACTCTGGGCAATTAATTAGAGATATAATAGACAGGGATTGATATGTATATCAATAATCTAAGGATGAAGTTCCAGCCCTGGGTCAAACAAAATCATTAAACTGTGATCATGGTACACAGAACTGACTAATAAAAGTGTGTGTCGGGCGCCTGGGTGGCTCAGTCGTTAAGCGTCTGCCTTCGGCTCAGGTCATGATCCCAGGGTCCTGGGATCGAGTCCCACATCGGGCTCCCTGCTCGGCAGGAAGCC
>NW_027835318.1:0-268 GCF_054177405.1 Leptonychotes weddellii
CTTGATCATCTTTTCATATGCTCACTTGCCATTTGGATATTTTAATTGGTGAGGTGTCTGTTCAGATCTTTTGCCCATTTGTAATTGAGTTATTTGTTTATTAGTTGAGTTGTATCAGTTCTTTTTTTAAATATTTTATTTTATTTTATTCGGTTATGTTAGCCACCATACAATCCATCATTAGTTTTTTTTTTTTTTTTCTTTTTTTTTATTTATTTTTTTTATTCTTATGTTAATCCCCATACATTACATCATTAGTTCTAGATGA
>NW_027835319.1:0-2310 GCF_054177405.1 Leptonychotes weddellii
CTGAGAGCCCGCGCCTGGGCTCCGCCTCTGCAGCCAGCTTCCCCGCTCCGATACCTGGGAGCTCTGCTGCACTCAGGCACCCCCAGTCTTTCTGTGACCCCGAGGGTCCTGAGACCACACTGTCCCGGAGGGTTCCACCACCCGCTTGGCCACCAGAGTGACGTCCCTCAGCGGAGCAGACTTTTAAAAGTTCCGATTTTGTGCTCCGTGGTTCTATCATTTGCCAGAAGCGGCGGACGGAGGCCCCTCCCCCGCGGTCTATCCTCCCGAATATCGCCTCGGATTCACTTCTCCGCACGTCCTACCTTCCAGAAAGTGGTCGCTTTTCTGATGAGAGAGTTGTTGCTCTTCTTTTCTTCGATCTCCTGTTGGGTTTGTAGGTGTTCAGAATGGTTTGATCCCTATCCCCAGCTGAATTCCTGAGAGGAGATGAAATCCAGGTCTCCTACTCCTCCACCATCTTGCTCCGCCCCCCGGGCTGGTCTTTTTTGGGTATTAAGGAGAGCATGTACTGCATGGATCACTAGGTGTTATACGAAAACAATGAATCGTGGATCCCTACATCATAAACCAATGATGTATTGTATGGTGACTAAGATAATATAATAAAATTAAATTAAAAAAGAAAGCAATAGACACTCATTTCTCACAGTTCTGTATTCTGGGAAGTCCCAGGTCAAGATGCAGGAAGATTTTGTGTCTGAAGAGCACCCGTGTCTTAGCCCATCTTTGCCCCTTCACGTCACATGGGGCCAGGGGGTGGGGAGTTTTCCCAGTCCTGCTGTATAAGGGTACTAATCCCATCATGAGACTGCACCCTCCTGACCTAAGTGCTTCCCTAAGGCCCCACCTCCTCCTCCCATCACATTAGTGTTCTGTTTCATCCTGGGGATGCTAGAGGTCGCACACTTTGAGCTGATATCAGCAACTGAAGGATCAATTAGTTATTCTCTGCAGGTGGAAGGTTCCTCCAGTGGACCACTCAACATGAGGATTCCCATGTATTCACTGGAAGCTTCTGGTCTCTGTGTGCACACAGTGAACACAAGACCTTCAGAACCAGCTGTTGACCTTAGAGAGTGGACAGCTTCCAGTGCAGACACTGGGTAAGACTTTGGTCTATTTCTATGATCATTTTATAATTTCAGCTGCTTCCATGGATCATTCTTACTTTGCAAGGATTCTGACTGCTTCTACTTAGAATGGCAATTTTCCATTTTGTTCTCCAAGTTTTCATATTGTTTAGTAGAAATAGTCATCATACCATATGCTTTTATTATTGCGTGCTAGTCCTTTTGCGTCGTCCCTTTTCTCCTCAGAGCCCACACAGGGGAAATCCAACAAGATCCCATGGATTTGCCCTCCTTTGATGCAGCTGGGAGATTAACTCCACACAAGTCCCTCCCATGAGCAGGACTCCTTCCCCCCAGTGACCCACAACATACACCCTGAGCCAGTGTACTTCTCTGAAACTATCCAAGCATTTATGTTTTGCTGAGACATCTGCCCTGTTCTCAGCAGACATGATGATGAAGATGATAAAGTTTATATACTCGTGTGTGTGTGTGTGATCATCAGATTCCACATCTACACCACACCTGGAGGGGAGGGGGAACCTCTGCTTTCCCACACTATCACTAATATTGATGCCGTGAGCATGGTTCAAGACAGTGTCCACACCAGATATTTTTCTTCCCTTGCTTTGGATTATGATGCCGCTGTAGCCTCATGTCCAGCATGCACTTTATGCTGCTTCTAACAAGCTTTCACATTAAGCTGGGTGGTCCTGTGATGCACAGGGATTGCTGCTGGGACTTTTCTAAGGTTCAGTGGAGGTACATGGAGATATTTGTAATTTATTCCTATTAAGAGACAACAGTAAGCAAGTGTAAGCAACTCTGTGCTTTTTTGTATATTAGAATAGATTTTTCCTATTAAAACAAAGTTTCAAATCAGAGAATGAATAGGTAAGCACAGAATCATGTGAAGAGGGAGTCTCCCTGGGGGAAACAGCTATATATGGAGAGGAAGGCCCAGACTCTGACAGGAAGCCTGCCCTAACCTCCATCTGCACCTGTTCCTTGGGCTTAAAGACAGAATTGGGGAGTAGTGTGCACACCCTGGTGGTCCGGATCACCTCCTACAGGGAGGTTTGTGTCTGGGCTCACACTGACTTCCCCTCACTGTGTCCTTCACACAGTAATACACGGCCGTGTCCTCGGCTCTCAGGCTGTTCATCTGCAGATACAGCGTGTTCTTGCCGTTGTCTCTGGAGATGGTGAATCGGCCCTTCACAGAGTCTGCGTAGCT
>NW_027835320.1:0-268 GCF_054177405.1 Leptonychotes weddellii
AATGAATCATGGAACACTTCATCTAAAACTAATGATGTAATGTATGGGGATTAACATAAGAATAAAAATAAATAAATAAATAAAATAAATAAATAAATAAAAATAAATGTTAGCTAAATAAAACAATGTTACTTGAATATGTACAAACAAAAAACTAGGTAAAATATTTTCATACTTGTATCTCTTATAAATCTTCAGAATCAAAATAAATTTATACATATTTCAACTATAAATCCAACCAATTTAAATAGTCAATATCAATTTCATG
>NW_027835321.1:0-268 GCF_054177405.1 Leptonychotes weddellii
AGGACAGAAGCAGATATGAGGCATTCATATTCTGCTTGAGGAATAAAAGTTTTTTCAAAAAATTATGAGAGTGAGATAGGCATTTTACTAAATATAATTACCTGATTATCTGTTCTTGTGGCAGTAACTTTAATCAGATTTAAGTAAAGTTCTTAAATGACATAATTATTTAATAAGGCTGTTCTTACAAACTAATATTATAGAACTTTTCAAAACTCATGATATCTTTGTAAACATAAAAATGACAGGGATAATCTACTACATCCCC
>NW_027835322.1:0-268 GCF_054177405.1 Leptonychotes weddellii
AGGCAGAGGGAGAAGAGAGGGAGGGTTGTTTTTTCTAACATGCTTCATCGTTCTCACTTCCATATTCCTATTAAGACTATTCTTTTAAAATCTTAACTACAAATAAAAAAAAGAAAAAGAAAAAAAAAAAGAAAAAAAATAAAAAGGAAAAATATAAAAAAAAAAAAAAATCTTAACTACAACTTCTACTATTCCTTTATTCTCTAAATCCAAAACCTACTTCTGATTTTCCTTTCCTTCAGTGCCAGCCAGAATGCCAAAGGCAGCC
>NW_027835323.1:0-268 GCF_054177405.1 Leptonychotes weddellii
CATGCAAACAATGAATCATGGAACACTACATCAAAAACTAATGATGTAATGTATGGTGATTAACATAACATAATAATAATAATAATAATAAAGACAATGCCCTGAGGACAGGCTTTAGTAATGGCACAGCATTTAGCAGCCAGAGTCCCAAACCAGCAGTCTTTTTGGCCAGATGACATCATCTTTAAAGTCCTGGGGGTGGGAGGGTGAGGGAGGAGAGCCCCGGTCAACCAGAATTCTATACCCCATGAAGATATGCTTGCTTTTA
>NW_027835324.1:0-268 GCF_054177405.1 Leptonychotes weddellii
GAAAATTATAAAGGATTTTATAAAAGGAATTGGTAAGAAGTTGTTTGAAAAAAGAAAGAAGAAAAATTAAAAAAAAAAAAAGGGAGAAAATGTGATCAGGCAGAGACTAGAACAAAGCCATACACTAGAGATTTAGGTATATTTTGGTCTGTTGGAAGAAACTGTATCCGAAACTTTTAAAGAGAGAAAACTTATATATATCCAAGACTACAATGAAGGGATAGAATATGACTACAATGAAGGGATAGAATATGGCTCTAAAAATGAA
>NW_027835325.1:0-268 GCF_054177405.1 Leptonychotes weddellii
CATTATTATTATTGTCAGACATCACTGTAGGAATGAAGAGCAAGGGAAGAAGAAAATGGTGAGCTGCACGGGAGATGAAAGGTTGGCTTTGGGGGCCCTGATGAGACACACATAGAGGTTTTGTAAACTAATTAGGAAAGGAAGTTGAGGAAGATTAGGATTCTTGGAATGTATGATGTATGAGAGCTGAAGAGACTTACGTGATCTCATTTCCTATCTGTAGAAATTGAGTTGTTGCCAGACTTAGGGGTATGGCAGTTTCTTTATA
>NW_027835326.1:0-268 GCF_054177405.1 Leptonychotes weddellii
ATTATAGTTAGTTTTGTAGATTGGTTTCTCAAGGGCAAGACCATATCATATTCAGTTTTATATAAATGTTTTTAAATAAATGTGTATTTTGAGGGCAATGGGTTTTTAAAGATCTCTTAAATTTTATCATAGATTACTGTCTCTATTACCTATGAGTAGAAGTAGTTTAAATCTGTTTAAAAATCCTATAACATAGGGGGCGCCTGGGTGGCTCAGTTGGTTAAGCGACTGCCTTCGGCTCAGGTCATGATCCTGGAGTTCCGGGATC
>NW_027835327.1:0-268 GCF_054177405.1 Leptonychotes weddellii
TATTCTTATGTTAATCCCCATACATTACATCATTAGTTCTAGATGAAATGTTCCATGATTCATTGCTCATGCATAACACCCAGTGCTCCATGCAGAACGTGCCCTCCTCAATACCCACCACCAGTCCAACCCATCCTCCCACCTCCCTCCCCTCTAGAACCCTCAGTTTGTTTTTCAGAGTCCATCGTCTCTCATGGTTCGTCCACCCCTCCAATTTCCCCCGCTTCATTCTTCCCCTCCCGCTACCTTCTTCTTCTTCTTTTGAGAA
>NW_027835328.1:0-268 GCF_054177405.1 Leptonychotes weddellii
GAACCCTGACCTACAGAGGCATGGAGTCACATTTTGGAGAAAATAAACACGTTTCACATGGCCTGAAAGGCCTTGACACTCTCTGTCCTCATCTCGAGCCACTCCCCCTCTCAGGGCAGTGCCACGCACCTCCTTGCCCTGCCTTCCCCAGCAGACCGTCTCCTGGCACCAGTCCTCACCCTTGCTCTCACCCTGGCCCGGGGGCCCTCCTCCTGCCTCCTCACAAGGCTGGTTTCTTCTCACGGTTCCACCCTCACGTCTCAGAACA
>NW_027835329.1:0-268 GCF_054177405.1 Leptonychotes weddellii
AGTGCCTAGGTCATGCAGTTGCAAGGAATACCATGTGTGGTCAATCACAATTTCTGTGTTACTTAACACATCCTGACACTGGAGTTTCAGGGACGTTCACACCGCTGAAGGGCCCACTGTGTGCCGAGCACAGGCCGAGGTGCGTCACGCTGCAGCCTGTCACCGAGCCTTCAGTCGGAGCCTGGGAGCAGGAGGTTGCCCCCACCCACAGACAGACGGGGAGGCTTGGAGAAGGGGAGGGGCTTGCCCAGCGTCTCCTGTGCTGGGC
>NW_027835330.1:0-2309 GCF_054177405.1 Leptonychotes weddellii
AAAAAAAAAGAGTCCCTCTGAAGGTAACTCTTCCGTCTGTCACTTGATGTGGTATCAGAGGCCACAAATACAAACTTGTCAGCTTTGGCCGTATATTTTCATAAAATATAATGTAACCTTTTAAGCACAGGATTAATTTTTCTCAGGCCCTCTCTTCATCTTACCACCCAACTATTTGATACACTTAAATTCCTTAATTTTGTTGAACATTTTCTGATTACAAATGTAGAAACAGCAGAAAAAAAACAAAACAACACACAAAAAAACTGGAACACCACCTTGTCTGATTGACTTCTGAAATACAGGGGTCTAGGGGTGCATGCTCCATAGGAGGCTTTCAGTAAATCCATGCTGAGTGAATTAATTAAAACTGTAAAGGAGAAACTAAAAGTCACTTACAATCTCACCATCGATAAGCAGCTATAATTAGAATTTTGCTAATTCCATCCAAGGTATTTTTCTTGAACAGTCTATTTATGGCTGGTATGTTGCCAATACTCAAAGGTATGGCCATACTGGTTGTCAATTTATGACTAAAAAAACGAAAAGCAAACTCATAACTGAGTCTCCTGACTTGCCTCACACCCCTCATGTGCCGGTCTGTCCTTCCCAGGAAAGTTTCAGCAGGACAGGATACCTGTCCAGGTTATCCCTGAAAGTTCGGGACCTCCAACAAAGTGCTCCAGAACTGAGGTCTGCATTCATTCTGACTAGCCAGGGCCAGAGCCCTAAACATTGTTAAATATTTGCCTTTTCACCTTATAAGCATCCCTTGTAAGCATCCCTCTGGAATTGGGTACAGTTCAATTAGAACTGTTCTTGGCACCACAGGTGAATGAGAGTCACTATAAAAGAAACGACTAACTTTGCTTTTATTATAAACGTCGTAAAATTTATCTTCTTGATCAAGTTACAGCGATCCTCAAAAAAACATCTAGGAAAGGCAATGTGGTGCTGGAGAGAGAACATGGCTTGGAGTAGGAATGTTCTGGGTTTGAAAGCTGCCTATATGCTTTTCTAATTATGTGACAAATGCCTTGGATGAATGTCTACATAATGAGAACCCTCCATTTTCACAACTTACAGTGACAACAGTAAAATCATCCTCACAGAGGCATTGCATGAATTAAGTGAGGTACAGTTTGTAAGTGGTCTAATTACGCTTAATTCATTTTAATAGTATAATAAATTACAATAACCAATTTTTTTCAATATTCTGTTAGTTGTTATACATAGTAAACTTTACACAAAGTTCCTTGTTTCTACTGCATAAGGGATATACAATATAAAATATACTTTATAAAATTTAAACATATTGTATATCTTCCTGCAGGAAAAATAAAACTATTGTCATTTATTTATATTTCAACTGATTCACAAATTCAGTCTTGGTCAGTTTCCACATACTTTCTTTTGCCCATAACCTAGCAAATGATTTATATTGTTCTTTTTCTTCTTTTGTATTTAAGACTGTAAAACTGCTTCTAGAGTAAATAATTCAATTCAAAACTTACTGTTTTTGAAAGCATATTTGTCTATTCCTATAGAGAGCATACAAAAAAGTGAAAATGAGTTGCATCATATTCCCAAAAAGGAAGAAGAGAAATAGCCTTTATTGAGCACATAAAATGTCCCAGACTTTGTGCTAGCTATTTTTAAATTAACCAGTACCATTTCCACAACAACCCAGGTAAATACAAGGTTGTTAATCTCATTCAGTTGATAAGCAAACTGAAGCTCTTGGCGGTTACGTTACCTGAGGAAGATATTTGGCTGAAACTCAAATCCAGATCCAAATGCTGACCTTTTTCAGTGCCAAAGGAAAAATTACTCCAAACATGGTTTGGGATAGAATTTTTCGAGCTATATAATTTGCAACATCTTTCTGGGAAGAAATTAGCATCACAGATGAAATGTTTAAGAATATTTCTTTTTATTTTATTTTTTTAAGCAAATTTCTAAAAGACCTAAATAAGATTGAGAACTTCTGGGAGGTTGGCTGCTCATCCAGTCAGTGCTCCATCAACAGTCTAAAGTTCTTTGACCGTAAATCTTTTCCATTTTTGTTGTTGTTGTTTGGCATCTAAAAATGATTACCAACCACTCTCTTTTCTTATAACTGCCTCTGCCAAGACAGAAATCTTTGCACTGATCTCTTAGAGGACTTTTCCTTTGCAGTAAAACTCTAATAAAATTTTGATACTTTTTTTTTTAAGATTTTATTTATTTATTTGTCAGAGAGAGACACAGCGAGAGAGGGAACACAAGCAGGAGGAGTGAGAGAGGGAGAAGCAGGCTTCCCGCGGAGC
>NW_027835331.1:0-268 GCF_054177405.1 Leptonychotes weddellii
AGGACAGAAGCAGATATGAGGCATTCATATTCTGCTTGAGGAATAAAAGTTTTTTCAAAAAATTATGACAGTGAGATAGGCATTTTACTAAATATAATTACCTGATTATCTGTTCTTGTGGCAGTAACTTTAATCAGATTTAAGTAAAGTTCTTAAATGACATAATTATTTAATAAGGCTGTTCTTACAAACTAATATTATAGAACTTTTCAAAACTCATGATATCTTTGTAAACATAAAAATGACAGGGATAATCTACTACATCCCC
>NW_027835332.1:0-268 GCF_054177405.1 Leptonychotes weddellii
GGTGCAAATAGAGTAAAGATCTAAAAATTAAATGAAATTGGGCGCCTGGGTGGCTCAGTTGGTTAAACCACTGCCTTCGGCTCAGGTCATGATCCTGGAGTCCCGGGATCGAGTCCCGCATCGGGCTCCCTGCTCGGCGGGGAGTCTGCTTCTCCCTCTGACCCTCCCCCCTCTCATGCTCTCTCTCTCTGTCTCATTCTCTCTCAAATAAATAAAGAAAAATCTTTAAAAAAAAATTAAATTAAATTTAGAATTAAGAAACCCCACA
>NW_027835333.1:0-268 GCF_054177405.1 Leptonychotes weddellii
GCCCAGAAGCCAGGGGCTTGTCTGCTCCTTGGGTGCCTACCCCCTGGGCACAGGAGGGCCTGCTGTCCCAGCAGAGAGCTCTGCTCTCCTCCCAGAGCCCTGTCAGGTATTCCCAGCACCCCACAGACCCCCACACAGGAGTCCCGGCCTGACCCCTGCACTGCTCCTCGGCGTCCTCACTTGCAACCCTAGCAGCAGTTGGTTGGATGGGGGTTAGGACTCAAGTTCCTGCCGTGTTAAAACACTTAGCACAGCCCCAGAAAGCACC
>NW_027835334.1:0-268 GCF_054177405.1 Leptonychotes weddellii
ATAATCTAATTGTTTTTCTCTCTTGATATAGGCATTTTTCTATAAAATGCTATGTTGTGGGGCAAGTGAGTGGCTCAGTAGGTTAAGCCGCCACTCTTGATTTTGGCTCAGGTCATGATCTCAGGGTTCTGGGATTGAGCCGCATATCATGCTCCAGGCTCAGCAGGAGTCTGCTTTAGCTTTCTCTCTCCCTCTCCCTCTCTGCCCCTCCCTGGCTTGTGCACACCCAGGAGTGCTCTCTCTCTGAAATAAATAAATCTTTAAAATA
>NW_027835335.1:0-268 GCF_054177405.1 Leptonychotes weddellii
TGGCCTAAAAATCCCAAGTGTTTGGTGTTTGCTGAGTGTTGGTGGTGCGTGTCTGTGCACATGGCAACAAAACTTCACGGTCAGCAAATCCCGAGAAGGCCGACACGCACCTGAGAGGAACAGGTGCAGTGTTCTAGGGGCTCAGCAAGTCCTCACTCCAGCACTGTAATGCCAGTGTCAGAGGCACCCTAAATGTCCAGCAGTGGGGGGACAGAGAAGCACATCGTGCACTTAAACAAAGGAGCGGAGCAGATAAAATGAATGAACA
>NW_027835336.1:0-268 GCF_054177405.1 Leptonychotes weddellii
GCCTGGGTGGCTCAGTTGGTTAAGCGACTGCCTTCGGCTCAGGTCATGATCCTGGAGTCCCTGGATCGTGTCCCGCATCGGGCTCCCTGCTCGGCAGGGAGCCTGCTTCTCCCTCTGACCCTCCCCCCTCTCATGTGCTCTCTGTCTCTCTCATTCTCTCTGTCTCAAATAAATAAATAAAATCTTAAAAAAAAAAAAAGAGAGAGATAGAGAGAGCACAAGCCATGGGAGAGACAGACGGAGAGAGAGACGCAGGATCCCTGGCTGA
>NW_027835337.1:0-268 GCF_054177405.1 Leptonychotes weddellii
GGAGGTGGGGCCTTCCAACTGCCCCTGGCCCCTGGACATCCCCTTCTTAGCACTCAGCACCTTTGGACAGCTTGCTCAGCCTCTGTTTCCCTGCTGGACCGGACGCATAGTTCAGCAGGGATGGGGTCTGCTGTGGGCATAGCACATCAGGGGTGCTAAGGATGTGTTTGTGGAATGAATGAATGAATGAATGAATGAACGAACGAACAATCAAAGGAACAATGCCCTGGTCAGACCAGTCCTCTCACCATCCTACCATCCTCATCAC
>NW_027835338.1:0-268 GCF_054177405.1 Leptonychotes weddellii
ATATTGTTACATGCTTGTGAGGTAAGTCAATATTGTTAAGACTAAGATGTTTGAGTTATGGGTGCATAAGCAATAGTTAAGTCATCTAGGTAGAGAGAAGAGAAAAAAAGGCTGATGGTGCAACATGGTGACATGCCACTATGAAGGAAAAAGAACTAAGAGAGATTTACTGACGGAGAATAAAAAAATAATGCAAAGACAAGAAGATGGAAAAGGAGTCCATACAGTCAACTATATTCAATGTTATAGAAAGATTAAAAAAAAAAAA
>NW_027835339.1:0-268 GCF_054177405.1 Leptonychotes weddellii
CCCCTCCTTGGTGTGTCAACTTCGTCTCTCCCAACCCTTCCTGGGCCTCCTCAGAAACCTCATCTGTAAAGGGGGAAGTCTGTCTAAGAAATGTGCTCTCTAAAGACCTTTCCAGCTCTGACATTTGAGGATTTTTTTTTATTTATTTTTTTATTCTTATGTTAATCCCCATACATTACATCATTAGTTCTAGATGAAGTGTTCCATGATTCATTGTTCGTGCACAACACCCAGTGCTCCATGCAGAACGTGCCCTCCTCAATACCCA
>NW_027835340.1:0-268 GCF_054177405.1 Leptonychotes weddellii
CCCCTCCCCCCATGCTCTCTCTTTCTCACCCTCTCAAATAAATACATAAATTTTTAAAAACAAATAAACAAACAAACAAATAAATAAATAAAATCAATTCTAAAGGATTAAGTAGGTATAATCATCTATTCCAGCCAAAATCTTTGGGCTATATTTTTTGTGTTGTAAAGAGATACTGTGATATCTGACACAGTGATGACTGAAGAAATCCTCCTAAAAGAGCTTGCTAATGGATAATCAACAACTATGTGAGATAACTGTAATTTGC
>NW_027835341.1:0-2309 GCF_054177405.1 Leptonychotes weddellii
ATAAGGGAGCTCCTAGGGCTCCAGGTAGAGCGGGCAGGACAGAACTGGCACGTGGGAGGGATTCAGAAGGGTCTGTTAGAGAAGGGATGGAAACCAGGCTCCTTCTCCACCTCCTTAGCCAAAGCCAGCTTCAGGGTTTAAGGTCCTTCAGGGTTTAATGCCTGCATGCCCCTATGTCGCCCCCTGGAGGCGGTTCTGGGGGCTGCACCAGGGAAGCTGACCAGTCTCCCAAGGATGTGAGTGGGTCCCTGAGTCCTGGGCAGAGGTGAGGGACTGGTCAGCCTGGGTCCTGGTCCCTGGGGGTCCTAGACTGCCTGACTGCATCCCAGAGCAGCATGAGCCCAGGGAGAGGACAGGCACTGCCCAGAAGATTCCTGATCCTGTATCAGGAGAATTGTCCACCCAGACGGATGTGCTCCCTCAGCAGGAGCTCTCTGTCCTCGAGATTTCAAGGAATGACCTAGTAGGGGTCTCTTGAGACTGGTGAGAAGTTACTGACCTGGGGGGCTGGACACTACAATGCCCTGTCTCCCCATCACAGCACTGGTAGGATTGCATCCATTGTGTCCCTGTCTCTGCTCTGCTCTAGGTCTCCCCACAGGAACCAGGAGCTGGAGCGGCTTCACCCAGACAGTCAGCCGAGGGATCCCAGGGCTACCTCTGTGAAAGGGGAGGAGACCCTCAGACCAGGGGAAACACAGGCAAATGCTGGGTTCTCCTGTCCCGCCTGCCCAGGACTTTCCCCCTTGTTCCCCAGGACTCCTTGGGCTGCTGAGAAACCTTCAGGGAGACATAGCAGGTGTCCCCACAGACCAGGGACCCTCAGGATGAAGAGTCACCTCCTGACGTCTTTTGAGGTCAGAGTAGGGCTCTGAACTCCCCTGGTAGTAACTGCACCTGGGGTGGTGATCCAGAGTTTGTGGCACGTCAGATCTCTGAGGAAGAGGAAGGACACAGGCTGCCCACCCAGGCCCTCTGGGGAGAGAAGTCAGTCACAGACAGAGATGGGAGGGGGGTGTCCGTGTTCTGGGAGTGAATGGGGGTCTGACCTCTAACTGTAGGAGGCCCCTGTCGTCCCTCCTGAATCTAGGAGGGGGAAAGCCCTGCCAGCCTTACAGGGACAGCCTCGGGCACGTGCTGGCCCCCCCCCGCTGATGCCAGGGGCCTGGGTCTGCGGGGAAGAGGCTCGTGTCACCGACCCCAGGTGACACGGGGGTGACTTCCATTGTGTGGTTTCCCTCATGCATTTAACGAGTATTTACTGGGCTTCTGTGACGTGTCAGGCCCTGGGCTGGGTCCTGGGAGCTCCACAGAGAACAGGACAGATGTGGGCCCTGGACTCGTGGGGTTTCCCTTGGAACAGGGCCACGGGCAGTCAGGAAATCATGGCACTGAGGAGTCAATTAGAATCGGCCCTAGAGAAGGACCAGGAAGGGAAAGTGTCTGGTGGGTCTGGAGCATGTGAGGGGGTCTTAGCTGATGGGGGGTCTCATGGAACACTCCTGAGAAAGTGACCTTATCACTGAGACCTGAAGCGTGAATAGACTTTCGCCCTCTAAGGACAGAGGTGTGGAGGGACGAGCTGCCCATAGAGCGACCAGTCTCAGCGGGCAGACGCCTGGCTGGCCGGAGGGGCTGACGGGGCCCAGTGTGGGGAGCCTGGAGAGCCAGGAGGACGGTGACTGGGTGAGGCTGGGGAGGGTCAGATCCTGCCAGACTGTGGGTGCTGAGGAAGGCGCCCAGGTGTAGAGCCGCTCTGCCGCCCTCTGGTGGACAAGGAGGGAAGTGTAGAAGGCCGAGTCAGGGTGCCCAGCCCTTCTGCATCGTTTATTCAACATCAATCTGTAGACATTTCACATGGATCGCATTCTCATGTTAATACTCCATCATATTCCGGCTTCATGAGTCCCAATCTCTGCTGCTGTAAGTACATTGTCCCTGTCTCTTCCCTCAGTAAACTGTCACCAAGCTCAGATTTCCAGGAATGTATATTGATGTGTTTGTCTCTGGTAAGTTACAGTGTGTGTGTCCCTGGGCGGCAGTGGTGTGTGTGGCTGGAATGCTGGGTGGTGGGTCTGTGGGGAGAAGAAGGAGAAGCCGGGACCTGGGTGTGTCAGGAGGGGAGGGTCTGTGTCAGGGGGGCAGAAGGAGGAAGATGGACAAGTCAACTTTCCTTCTTACTCCCGGGACTTGGCATCAAGGATTCTTGACCCTGGGAACACACAGCACCACACACCTCTCTGTGTCCCTGGGCCAGGCGAGGTGGGAGCTGCTTCCTTCCCGTTCATCAGGACCTGGGCCTCCTGGGC
>NW_027835342.1:0-268 GCF_054177405.1 Leptonychotes weddellii
AGTAAAACACGTGACTCTTGTTCTTGGGGTTCTGAGTTCAAGCTCCACACTGGGTATAGAGTTTACTCAAAAAAAAAAAAAAAATCATGTGAAGAGGGCTGGGAGGGAAGGATTTACTACCAGGTATTAAAGTGTATTATTTGGCAACTGCAATTAAAACAATTTAGTACTGATACAGAAAGAAATCAATGAGAAAAGCAGAATTAAAAAACACAGACCCAGGGCGCCTGGGTGGCTCAGTTGGTTAAGCGACTGCCTTCGGCTCAGG
>NW_027835343.1:0-268 GCF_054177405.1 Leptonychotes weddellii
CCACCCAGGCGCCCCTTCCCTCTTCTTTATTAAGCGTCTTCTTAAATGCTATCTACTTTGAGAAAGCCCTGCCAGATACACAATCACATGCATCACTCAAGTTTTTGGTTTTTTTTTTAAAGATTTTATTTATTTATTTGACAGAGAGAGACACAGTGAGAGAGGGAACACAAGCAGGGGGAGTGGGAGAGGGAGAAGCAGGCTCCCTGCAGAGCAGGGAGCCTGATGTGGGACTCGATCCCAGGACCCTGGGATCATGACCTGAGCC
>NW_027835344.1:0-268 GCF_054177405.1 Leptonychotes weddellii
CCATTGCCACACAGGCCCCACGAGAAACCGAGGCTCACAGCCAGCCTGCAAGCTCCCACCAGAAGCCCGCACCCCACGGGCTGGCTACGCCCCCCCCCCAGTGGAGACACAGAGGGTGGCCCCACTGAGTCCCCATGTGGATGGTTGTTCCACTATTGTGTTACCAGCGTCTCAGGGCAGAGTTGCCTTCAGCTTAGCGACCTCTCAGCGGCAGCCCCAGGAGAGCCGCCTGGGACACAGCTGGTTGTACCGGAACCAGGGGGCACGC
>NW_027835345.1:0-268 GCF_054177405.1 Leptonychotes weddellii
AGGGCTGTTGACACTTTTGATACCTGGTCAGGAGAGGAGGAGGTCAGCACCGAGAGCTAGGGTCCCCAGCACAAACACTCCAGGGGCAAGGGCAAGGATCTAGGGCCAGTCATTGCTTTGCTGACAAGGAAACCAGCCCCTGCACAGTAGGGGCATCTAAAGTCCTCAGGACATGCTGAGCCTGCCCTCAGGGAGTGAGTCCAGGAGAGCTTGGGTGGAAGACACTCAGTCACTCCAGAGGAAAAATGTTAGTAGAGGTGATGACTAC
>NW_027835346.1:0-268 GCF_054177405.1 Leptonychotes weddellii
ACATTCAGGGCTCACACTGATCTAATTGGATTGGTAGAACTGACCTAGAGCTGAAAATAAGATTTTAGATTCTACCCTTGTGAGAAACAAACAGAAAAATAAAAAGGACATACAAACATATTCACCAGCCATGAATGATAAATGAACTATACCTGTTCAATGTTACTTTGACCAGATTTTGTCATCAGAGATACAGCTTTTTAATATAAAATTCCCCTAATTCTCTATTAGGAATCTCTCTCTTCTTTTCCTTAAAGGGCCAAAGAGT
>NW_027835347.1:0-268 GCF_054177405.1 Leptonychotes weddellii
TCCAGGTAACAAGATGTAGGAATGTAAAAGGAAAAACAATGTGCTGCAAGATACATATCAAAAAAAAAAAAAAATAAGAGTTAGAAGTAAAAGCATAGGGTTGGGTGATGGGTGGAACAAAGGTCACCTCACATGCCAACCTCCTACATCTCCAGCACCCCTACTAATTTCCCTGGTAGGCTGATTTATCTGAATAGACAAATCTCCTGCAGCTTTGTGTTATCATCTGGATGATGAGAGTCTTCTCTTTTATGAAGCTGTTTAACCA
>NW_027835348.1:0-268 GCF_054177405.1 Leptonychotes weddellii
GGTGTTGAGAAAACTGGACAGCAACAAGAGAATGAAACTGGACCACTTTCTTACACCATACACAAAAATAATCTCAAAATGGATGAAAGACCTAAATGTGAGACTTGGGGGGGAAAAAAAAAATCCTACAAGACTGCACAAGCAGCAATTTCTCTGACATTGGCCATAGCAATATTTTTCCAGACACATCTTCTGAAGCTGGGGAAATAAAAAGAACACACACTTGGGACTACATCAAAATAAAAAGCTTCTGCACAATGAAGGAACC
>NW_027835349.1:0-268 GCF_054177405.1 Leptonychotes weddellii
CTGCGCCCCCTCACCACTCCACCCCGGCGCCCTGTGCACGGGCCGGCCTCCCTACGTGACACGAGGCGCTGGCTTGTCCCCCATCACACGCATCACACACCCGCTGTGCGCGAAAAACCAAGTCCACAGACAATTCATTTCTATTTACCAAACTCCACTTGCTAGAAACTTTTCAGGGCCACCTTCCTTCAAAAGGTCCGTTGTAGGGGCGCCTGGGTGGCTCCGTCGTTAAGCGTCTGCCTTCGGCTCAGGTCGTGATCCCGGGGTC
>NW_027835350.1:0-268 GCF_054177405.1 Leptonychotes weddellii
CAAACAATGAATCATGGAACACTTCATCTAAAACTAAGGATGTAATGTATGGGGATTAACATAAGAATAAAAAAAAAAAAAAAAGAGAGGAAAGAGAGATTGCTCCTGATCCTAGCAGTCACCACCTTGGGTACTGAGAACTTTGGAATTCTATGTCCTACATCTGTATCTAATACTGGCTTTGTCATTATCTTGTTTTGTGCAGAGAAGGAAGTTCTCCTCACCTTTCTAAGCAACAGACTGTGTCCAGGAATAGCTTTCTACTCTA
>NW_027835351.1:0-268 GCF_054177405.1 Leptonychotes weddellii
ACTCGGGTCCCACTCCTCAGTGAGCCCCCAGAGAAAAGCCACCAGTCTCCCTGGTCTCCGGCCGTACTCCGTGCTCACCCGGCCTGTGACCGCTTGTTTCTATCTCTGGTTTCTATCCCTGACCCCGTGTGGAGTCTCCAAACCCAGCAGATTCCTGCGGTGTGCTCCCGCACCTCTCCTCCCGGGGGACGAAGTGAGTTTCCCCGGATCTGCTGCTTGTTGGGTCCCTGCTGGAGGAGCAGTGGCCCGACTGTGCCGCGGATCACAG
>NW_027835352.1:0-2309 GCF_054177405.1 Leptonychotes weddellii
TGTAGCACATGAAAGTGCCAGGGGAAGCAGCCAGCGCCGATGGAGAAGCTGCCGCGAGTCATCCGGAAGGTCTAGCTAAGATCAGCAACGAAGAGGCTGCACTACACAACAGAATTTCAGTGTAAATGAAACAGCCTTCTACTGAAAGAAGATGCCATCTAGGACTTTCATGGCTAGAGAGGAGAAGTCCGTGCCTGGCTTCAAAGCTGCAAAGGATGGGCCGGTGCTCTGATTATTAGAGGCAACTATAGCCCCTGACTTTAAGTTGAAGCCAATGCTCATGGACCATTCCAGAAATCCCAGGGCCTTAAGAATTGTGCTACGTCTACTCTGCCTGTGATCTCTACAAGAAATGACAAAGGCTGGATGAGGACAGCACATAAAAGAGCTAGACATCTCAATATAAGGGAGATTTTCTTTTTGGTGTGTGGTGTTTGTTTGTTGGGGGGGGTATTTTTAATGACTGCAACAAAACCAATCTAAAATTGCAGCTTCTGGAAGAACCATTTATTCTTGTCTTGTACCTCTCCTCGAACTTGACCTTGGCCTCTCGTGTGGCCTTGCATTGAAGAGCAGGTTCTCTGAAGACATCCTTGTTGACAACAGTTTTGTCCAAGGGGATATCGGCAGAGTACCTTGTAGGCATGAGATGACTGTAGTTATAAGCATTCACAAAAGACTTGATCTTTGACCTCTTGGCAATTTCTTCTTGCCCATGGCAGCTGTCACTTTGGGATAGTGGTCCATTCCAGCCACCAGAGCATGTAGGGACAGTCTGAGGTGCCATCATTAATGTTCTTCAGGATGACCGCTTTGCATTGGGAATAGCGTCCAGCCAGGACCAGCACCACCTTCCCGGGTTTCATGAACTTGCCCATCTCGACACCAGCCACTCAAGCCTACAGCAGAAAGAAGGGAGATTTTCTTTCTTTTTTTTTTTCTTTTAAGATTTTATTTATTTATTTGAGAGAGAGAGAATGAGAGACAGAGAGCATGAGAGGGAGGAGGGTCAGAGGGAGAAGCAGACTCCCTGCAGGGAGCCCGATGCGGGACTCGATCCCGGGACTCCAGGATCATGACCTGAGCCGAAGGCAGTCACTTATCCAACTGAGCCACCCAGGCGCCCCAAGAAGGGAGATTTTCTAATAAAGCCCTTGAATGATGGAATGAGTCATCTCAGGGTACAGGGAATTCTGTCACTGGAAGTGAATTAGGAAAGGCTCACTGACCTCTTGACAGGAATGATAGTTTATAGGAGAATTAAGCACTGTGTAGGTGGTGGGATCTAGATGATCTATTAAGTTCCCTTTGGACCCTAAGATTTTATTATTTAAATTATTTCAATTGCTGCCTAAGCTTTAGAGACACAAGCATTGTTTAAATATTTTATTTTCCTCACTTGACACAGAAATCCTATATTTCTTGATTTTTAGAGAACTAAAGTGTCATATCTAACATTAAAAAATCTATCATTGTGGAGTAACATTCTCATTATTGGAATTATATACTACATTAGGCATCACTGTATTTCACCAGAGGTGTCTATAGGACTAACATTTTAGTCCATGGATCCCTCATGGGTAGAAGAATTGAAGCAGAACACCAGATTTAGCCTGTGTGCTGGAGATTTCCCACTATAACAAGATATGAATGTGTTTTAATTTTAGTAGTGGTCAATACAGTAATGTCCAATGTTCCTTCTCAGTACAGACATTTCAGGTGCTTTCTAGTCTTTATTATAGAGTAACTCATACACATAGCAGAACGCTTTAAAAAAACCCAAAAAGTATCCATGAAAAATAAGTCTTCTCTCTCTAGTGGCAGACACTATTAGTTTTTTATTTTTGTCTTTATGCTTACAGGTGTTTTCTATGCAAATAAAGGTAGGTACATATATCCTTTTTTTTTTTTTAATTTTATTATGTTATGTTAGTCACCATACAATACATCATTAGTTTTTGATGTAGTGATCCATGATCCATTGTTTTCGTATAACACCCAGTGCTCCATGCAGTACGTACCCTCCTTAATACCCATCACCGGGCTAACCAATCCCCCCTCCCCCCTCCCCTCTAAAACCCTGTTTGTTTCTCAGGTCCATAGTCTCTCATGGTTCATCTCTCCCTCCAATTCCCCCAGCCCATTTTTCCCTTCCTTCTCTTAATGTCCTCCATGTTATTCCTTATGTTCCACAAATAAGTGAAACCATATGATAATTGACTTTCTCTGCTTGACTTATTTCACTTAGCATAATCTCCTCCAGTCCCATCCATGTTGATGTAAAAGTTGGGTATTCATCTTTTCTGATG
>NW_027835353.1:0-268 GCF_054177405.1 Leptonychotes weddellii
ACAACCTAGACAATTAAATCAAGATGCTCTTATGTAGCACAGAAGACCCTTTTAACTTCCTATACAGCCATTTATCCCCATGCTCAGTTATGTTGAACCATTTACATATTTTTCCACAATATCCCAAGCTTTCACAAGTCAGTGACTTTTGAATACTCCTATCTTTGTTTAGAATTACCCTCATTTCCTATTTTTTTTTTATTTTTTTATTCTTATGTTAATCCCCATACATTACATCATTAGTTCTAGATGAAGTGTTCCATGATTA
>NW_027835354.1:0-268 GCF_054177405.1 Leptonychotes weddellii
TATACATGCAAAAGGTATGTGAATTACTTGCAGAATCTTAACAAATTGTAAAAGAGATCATATAAATTCGCTTTCAATCAAATATTCTTAAGTCTAATTTCATGGCAAATATCTATCTAAAATAAAATAAAATAGTTTATTAAATATAATTAAGATTTAGAATATGGCAATGACTACTGAATTTTTAAACCTGAAGTGTTTTCTGCCCAATGGACTTAGTTCTTATTGAGGACAGTCATAAATAACTTTAAAATATTCCAATGTGATA
>NW_027835355.1:0-268 GCF_054177405.1 Leptonychotes weddellii
ATAATCTATGGGCCTTGCTAGGGTCTAGCAGTGACAAGGTATAGACAGAGGAAATTAAAGTTCTGGGAGGAGGAAATCATTGTTTGTCCAAATGTTATAGGACTTTTTTTTTTCTGGCTAGAGGTAAGCCAAAATTTAATTATACTGCTGATGGTTTGGCTTGATAAGTGTAATGAATGCTAAGTCATAGGTGGCTGGGTATCAATAGTTTTTTCTTTTCAGTGAGTAGTAACATGTTTGCTTTGAAATAGTTTATCTAAGTGTAAGC
>NW_027835356.1:0-268 GCF_054177405.1 Leptonychotes weddellii
ATAGAGAAAAGCCCACATTAAACATTCATTTATCCACCACCCAGACTTAGTGGGAAAAAAAAAAATTTATTTGCTTCAATTTGCCTCAGAGTTTTAAACAGTAGCATTAAAGCAACATACTGTTGCACCCCGTCTGGATCCTGGTTTCCTACCTCCCTTCCTTCTCAGAGGAGTTCGTATGCACTCCCCCTGAAAAAAATTTTTTTTTTTTTTTTTAAAGATTTTATTTATTTTTTAGAGAGCGAGCGAGAGAGAAACAGCATGAGAG
>NW_027835357.1:0-268 GCF_054177405.1 Leptonychotes weddellii
GGTACTCAAAAGAAAAACTATGCACATGAATGTTCATAGTAGCACTATTCATAATAACCAAAAGTTGGAAATAACTGAAATGTCTATCAACTGATGAATGGATTAACAAAGGTGGTATATCCATATAATGGAATATTATTCAGCCATAAGCAGGAATGATCCATGGTACAATATGGATGAATCCTTTTTGTTTTGTTTTGTTTTGTTTTTTATTCTTATGTTAATCCCCATACATTACATCATTAGTTTTAGATGTAGTGTTCCATGA
>NW_027835358.1:0-268 GCF_054177405.1 Leptonychotes weddellii
AAAAAAATCATGTCATTTATGCAATATGGAATATATTATAGTTGTCAAAGCTTCAAATGATACAGAAATATAAGGAATATACATTTAAGTTTCTCTTCACCACCCCCTCTTCAAACCCATGCCCCATCTCCAGGGTAGCCACATTTATTGCTAGTTTGGTAAATATCTTTATAGCTCTTTTTTTTTTTTTTAAGATTTTATTTATTTATCTGACAGAGACAGAGACACAGCGAGAGAGGAAACACAAGCAGGGGGAGTGGGAGAGGGA
>NW_027835359.1:0-268 GCF_054177405.1 Leptonychotes weddellii
CTTAGACACTTACTGAATTCTTTCTGTGCTACAGATTTTTAGTTCAATTTCTTACATTTTCTAAGATATAATTGTATCAAATGTCTGTAAATAATATCTCCTCTTTTTTAATCACTATATCTCTGTTTTGTTTGTCCGTTTGTTTATTTATATTGGTAAGTGCCTCTGGAACAATTTTAAATAAAAGTGATATAGTGAGGGGCGCCTGGGTGGCTCAGTTGGTTAAGCGACTGCCTTCGGCTCAGGTCATGGTCCCGGAGTCCCGGGA
>NW_027835360.1:0-268 GCF_054177405.1 Leptonychotes weddellii
TAAATGGAGTTGGAAAAACTGGAAAGCCACATAGAAAATAACAAAACTGGACTACTTAACACCATATACAAAAATTAACTCACAAAATGGATTAAAGATTTGAATGTAAGACCTGAAACCACAAAAATTCTAGAAAAAAACCATAAGCAGTAAGCTTCTTAACATGGCTCTTGGCAATATTTTTTTTGGATCTGACCCCACAAGCAACAGTAACAAAAGCTAAAATAAATAGATGGGATTAAACTAAAAACTTTTGTATAGTGAAACA
>NW_027835361.1:0-268 GCF_054177405.1 Leptonychotes weddellii
GGGACAGGAGAGGAGCTCCAAACTCACCCACTGGTAGAGAGTGTTGACCTACCCTAGACATTTAAACAACCCAACCCATTCACATACCATGTGATTCAAGACCAGTGTAGACAGGCTACAGGCATTTCAGCTTTCATGACACACACCCCAGGAATCACTTCACTCCGATTCAGGTTCTTGATTTTGTCTACTATTTTTGTACCTGGGCCTACCCTTTAGACTTGCTAATTGAGTTTGGGATCTTCAGTGTTGTCCTCAGCCCTGATGA
>NW_027835362.1:0-268 GCF_054177405.1 Leptonychotes weddellii
AGTTACTTGAAAAAATTTATCAGCAGTAAAACATACGGGAGCCATAAAAAGCCAAGCCAAAAGGCACACGGGAGGGGTATTAAGGAGGCACTTTATAAACCACTTCAAATGCTGAGCAGTCAGCACAATATCGAAGCTGTGCAAAAGGGGATTGAACTGATACCGCGGCCTCAGGAAGGTAGTGATCCCAAGGCTTATAGATGCTGGATTCATCATGTTAAGTTCCAAGACCCAGGAGAGTTATCACCGTTTAACACAAATGCAGCCA
>NW_027835363.1:0-2309 GCF_054177405.1 Leptonychotes weddellii
GTGAGCACTGTGAGTTGTGTAAGACTGATGAATCACAGACCTGTACCTCTGAAACAAATAATACATTATATGTTAAAAAAAAAAAAAAAAGAAGAAGATGGCAGGAGGGGAAGATTGAAGGGGGGAAAATCGGAGGGGAAGACAAACCATGAGAGACTATGGACTCTGAGAAACAAACTGAGGGTTCTAGAGGGGACGGGGTGGGAGGATGAGTTAGCCTGGTGATGGGTATTAAAGAGGGCACGTCCTGCATGGAGCACTGGGTGTTATATGCAAACAATGAATCATGGAACACTACATCAAAAACTAATGATGTAATGTATGGAGATTAACATAACATAATAAAAAAAATAAAAAGAGCAAAGGCCCCCCCCCCAAAAAAGAAGGGCACTGGGTGTTAATGCAACTGATGAATCACTAAATTCTACCCCTGAAACTAATAATACACTATATGTTAACTAAGTTGAATTTAAATAAAAACAAATAAAGAAAGAATAAAAAAAAAGCCAGTGCTGGTTTGAGTTCTTTTGTTGCTGCTGTTCACCTCCCTTACTACTGCTTTGATGAACCCGGAGCAGGTTTGTGGACTCTCATAGTGGAGGAGAGCCTTGGAAGGAAGGGATTCATGTGGGTCTAAGCAGACCAGAGCCTGGTGTAGTCTCAAAGCAGCCCATTGTAGAGCACAGTGGCAGAGCAAGGGCAGATGACACACAAGGTCAATACAATGTGTTTTCGCCCTCACTGCTGCAGCTATGTTCTCCTTTGTGGTGCTCCACAGACTGACATCTTCTCCCTTTATACATCCTTCTTTGTGGCTCAGGCCTGGTGCAAAAGTATTGGAGAGAGTTGCCAGACCAGAGAGACCCAGCAGAAAGAAATATACGTAGTGACCACACATCTCGTTTGCCTTAGGTAGTCGTACCTTATGTTTGTTATCTTCACATAGTTATTTCCAGCATGCCCTTTTATTCTGCCAGATGTCTAGTTTAGTATTTGCCATTATAATTACTAAGGCCTTTATGTGTTAAGGAGCTGAGAAACTATCATCCAGTTTATTTTTACTTCATCCTTTTTATCCAGTTGGTCTCCAAGTCTGGTTGAATATAGTGTTTGTTTTAAAGTCTTGTTTGTCTAATATAAGTATTGCTACCCCAGAGTTGTTTTCACTTCCATTTTCATGGCAAATGTTTTTCCATCCCTTCAATTTTAGTCTGTATGCCTCTTTAGGTCTGAAGTGAGTATCTTGTAGGCAGCTAATAGATGGGTCTTGTTTTTTGTATCCATTCCATCACCCTATCTTTTGGTTGGAGCATTTAGGACATTTAATTTAAAGTAATTATTGATAGGTATGTACTTATTGCCATTTTGTTATTTGTTTTCAGATGGCTTTTTGGAGCTCTTCTCTGTTCCTTTCTTCTCTTGCTCTCTCTCTTTGTGACAGATGAGTTTCTGTTGTAGTAGGTTTTGATACCTTTCTCTTTATTTTTTGTGTATCTATTATAGGTTGTGGTTACTATGTGGTTACTATTTGTGGTTACTATGAGGTTCACACATAATGCCCTCAGTATATAGCAGTCTATATTAAGTTGATGATCATTTAAGTTCAAACACATTCTAAAAAAAAATTATTTTTTATTCCTTCCTCCTCATTTTATGTATATGCTGTCATATTTTACATCTTTCTACTCAGAATTTCTTATATCTAATTATGGCCATTTCTTTTCCATTTAAACAAGTCCCTTTAACATTTCTTATAAGGATGGTTTAGTGGTAGTGAACTCCTTTAACTTTTGTTTGTCTGGCAAACTCTTTATCTGAACAATAACCTTGCTGGGTAGAGTATTTGTTGTTAATACATTTTTTCCTTTCAGCACTGAATATACCTTCAAGGTATCTTTGCTTTCCACTCAATTTCCATTGCTACCAAACATATCTTGTCTTTTAATACTTGTCTATCCTGTGACTCTCCCAAATCTATACTTTTGAAGTCAGAAAGGGGCAGGATCTGATTCGGTGGTGTAACAGGCACATGAAAATGTTAACAGTTATTCTCTCACATCCACAGCACTTAATTTTGATAATTTAATAAACAGTAATTTGCAGGGGCGCCTAGGTGGCTCAGTTGGTTAAGCAGCTGGCTCTTAATTTCAGCTCAGGTCATAATCTCAGGGTCTTGGGATCAAGCCTCATGTCAGGCTCCAAGCTCAGTGGGGAGTCTGCAGGAGGTTCTCTGAGCGGAAGGCAGATGCTTAACGACTGAGCCACCCAGGGGCCCCAACAATGTTATTTTTAATTTAACTTTTTTTTTT
>NW_027835364.1:0-268 GCF_054177405.1 Leptonychotes weddellii
GCATCTGGGGGCCTTCAGGTCTTTCCAAGTGAAGTGATGGAAACCGGGCTCAGAGTTGACCGTCTGCCTGGGGCCCACAGCTGGGAGGCGAGAGCTGGTGGGCTCACACCCCAGCCTCCCTGGCCTAGCCCTGCCCTCGTGAAAGGCCTGTGTGTACACGCATGTACACACGCACGTGCCCACCTGGGAGGCTGGTGTCTGTGTGACCCCTCCCACAGATCTGGGGTCTGCTGAGAGGTCCCAGGTCAGGTAAGACAGCTTGCAAGGC
>NW_027835365.1:0-268 GCF_054177405.1 Leptonychotes weddellii
TACTGCATGGAGCACTGGGTGTTATACGAAAACAATGGATCGTGGATCACTACATCAAAAACTAATGATGTATTGTATGGTGAGTAACATAACATAATAAAATTAAAAACTACAAAAAAAATAAAAATAAAAAAAAATAAAGATGTTACGATGAACTTACCCTTGCCAGAGAAGTTCATCATTCGCAAGGAAAAAATAAAAAATTAAAAAAAAAATAATGTTTCAATCAGAAAGCTCAATTTGTTTTATAAAAAGACCACTTACACAA
>NW_027835366.1:0-268 GCF_054177405.1 Leptonychotes weddellii
AGGGGAGGGGGGTGGGAGGATGGGTTAGCCTGGTGATGGGTATTAAAGAGGGCACGTTCTGCATGGAGCACTAGGTGTTATGTACAAATAATGAATCATGGAACACTACATCTAAAACTAATGATGTAATGTATGAGGATTAAAACAATAAAAAAATTTAAAAAAAAAGAAGTCAGTTAATATTATATTGCAGCCCAGAAAAGAAGATGCAGAAAAGGGCATAGTCATCTTGAGTTGTTAGCTGTATTTTAAGCTGTGTATAGGCAGG
>NW_027835367.1:0-268 GCF_054177405.1 Leptonychotes weddellii
ACACACACACACACACACACACACACACTCAATAATCCCTCCGTTGCCAGAAGGGAAGGCAAACACATGGATTATTCTTCCTACTGAACAAGCCCCACCCTCCCAAGACCACCAGCCCTGCCTTTAGGATTTCTCCAGTTCTTCCCCGGAACGAGTCTGAGGTCCACTCTATCTCTGAGGGGATTTTAGCAAGGCAGGGGGCATCCAAATGTACAAGATACTTAGGATCAAACACTGGCAGGGGTCACTTGGGGGCACTGTTGCCCAA
>NW_027835368.1:0-268 GCF_054177405.1 Leptonychotes weddellii
CAAACAAGGAATCATGGAACACTACATCTAAAACTAATGATGTAATGTATGGGGATTAACATAAGAATAAAATAAATAAATAAATAAATAAATAAATAAATAAATAAATAAATAAATAAATAAAAATGTGGTGGTGGGAATGGTAAATGAAATGTAAGATAGCAGAGAAGGATTCTGGTGTGACCACTATCAATAAATCTAAAGTGAAAGTCATTTCATAGGGATTCTCCCATGTATTTTGTACGGGGATTTTCACTAGAGAGCACCC
>NW_027835369.1:0-268 GCF_054177405.1 Leptonychotes weddellii
ACCAGACAAAAATTAGGTCTCCTACTCTTCTGCCATCTTGCTCCTCCCCAATATCATGTATTTTTTCAATTGTCTGTTTTAACTGCTTAATTAGATAACGAAGTTTTAAATAATAGGGGAGATTCTGTAGGCAACTAAAATGTAAAACTCTTCAAAAAATAGTTGGGACACCAGAAATATGTCATACTTTTTTTTTTTTTTGAAAACCCTACACCTACATGAATAGGTGTCACAACCTAAACATGGAATATAAAAGTGATAAAAAAAA
>NW_027835370.1:0-268 GCF_054177405.1 Leptonychotes weddellii
ACTTCCCGGGAGTCCTGAGAGCAGGGCTGGGCAGCCAGGCTCCGGCCCACGGGTGGTCTGCTTGTTAGAAAGTTTCAGGGCTGAGGCCGTCTGGGGTGCCCACCCCCCAGTCTTCTGAGGTTTGGGGTAGGGGATTCCTCCTCTGTTTGGGCTGACTCAGCCCAGCCGTGGCAGGGAAGCCGTTGTCCCCTTCTCCTTGGGGCAGAAGCCAAGCCTCAGTTTCCCCATCCCAGATGGCTCTGAGCCACGGAGGCGGAAGTTGTTCGGC
>NW_027835371.1:0-268 GCF_054177405.1 Leptonychotes weddellii
AAAGATTTTACTTATTTATTTGAGAGAGAGAGAGACTGAGCACGAGCAGGGGAATAGGTAGAGTAAGAAGGAGAAGCAGGCTTCCTGCTGAGCAGAGATCCTGATATAGCACTGGATCCCAGGACCCCAGGATCATGTCCTGAGCTGCAGGCAGACACTTAACTGACTGAGCCACCCAGGCGCCCCTGTTTTGGCCATTTAAATTTATGTGTATTTCCATTAAGGTCTGAAATCAATATGCCAAATTTCTACAAGAAAGTTCCCAGGA
>NW_027835372.1:0-268 GCF_054177405.1 Leptonychotes weddellii
AAAATGAAAGAGAATAGCAGGAGCCAGCTGTGGAGTCTCCTGTTTTCAGGATCGTCCCCCATACTTGGACTTTGTCAAACAGCATGATTAGCTTGGCTCGTGCCACTATATGATCTGTTTATTGATGTCATCAAATCTTCTAGTGTAAAAACCATCTCACAAACAAATATTTCTTTAAAACCAGTACACAGGGCTATAGGCTTGACACCTAGGATATGACAAGATATAGAAATCTTTTATTTGTAACATCATTAAGACAAAGAAGTGA
>NW_027835373.1:0-268 GCF_054177405.1 Leptonychotes weddellii
ATGCCAAGATGGGATGAGACGTGCAAGGGGTCTACTGAGGGAAATGCCTACGAAGGAAAAGGGGGTGGGGCAGGAGAAGGTAAGGAGAGCTCTGGGCTGGGGTGCAGGTTTGACATCTATAAAAGGAAACAGGGAAGGAAGAAGGATTATGGAGGAAGAACTTTAGGCTCAGTGTAATTTATTTTATTTTATTTTATTTTATTTATTTATTTGAGAGAGAGAATGAGATAGAGAGAGCATGAGAGTGGGGAGGGTCAGGGGGAGAAGC
>NW_027835374.1:0-13420 GCF_054177405.1 Leptonychotes weddellii
GGGGATGGGTTAGCCTGGTGATGGGTATTAAAGAGGGCAGGTACTGAATGGAGCACTGGATGTTATTCGCAAACAATGAATCATGGAACACTACATCAAAAACTAATGATGTAATGTATGGTGATTAACATAACATAATAAAATTTAAAAAATGTAAAAAAAATAAAGTAATGATTGAATGGAAAAAAATGAACAAAACTGATACTAGAAGATATAGTAAATCTGCATAGTCTTATAACTATTAAAGAAATTGTTTCTTTATATATATATATAATATTTATATACCAAAGAAGTTGAGGCACAAATGGCTACTAGAGGAATTTTTACCAGCTTTTAAATTCTCAGTCTGATAATACCAAAATCTATGCCATATCTGAATCCAATTCTGATGCTTGATAAAACATTTGATAAAATTCAGTATATTTTTATGATAAAGGGGATGCATAAAAATTAAGAATTGGGAGGAATTCGCTTAACATGGGTTGAAAATCTACAAAAAGGATCTATACTGTATATTATTAAATAACATATATAAGTATAAAACCTATATTTCATTGGAAATATTGAATGTTTCCTCTTTCAAATAGGAAACAAAACTAGGTGCCCAGGACCACCATTCCTGTTCAATAATTAGCTTGAGGTACTTGTAGTGCAGTAAGACAAGACAAGCAAGCCAACTAACACATGTGATAAGAATTTGAGGGAGGGGAATGAAACTCATTATTTGCAGATGATATGAGTGGGTATAGAAAATCCATAAGACTCCACAAACGCACTATTAAAATGAATTATTGAACTTAACAAGTTTGCTTAACACAATTTATTTGTATAGAACTAATAAAAAGTTAGAAAGTAAAATTTTATAGCAGATGCCTTTTACTATAGCATCAAAATTATCAAATACCCAAGAATAAATATAACAGAGGAGTATAAGATATATATGTAGAAAATTATAAAGCTTTTGATGATAAAAGTTAAAGAACTAAATAAATGAATATTATACCACATTCATCAATGACTTATTTTAAGAACAGTAATTCTTCTCAAACTAATCTTTAGATTCTGACTAATCCTAGTTTTTTTTCCTTAAATCAACACATACATGGTGAAAAATCACAAGATACTTTGAGAGTTTACTAGAGGAGAGTTTAACTGTAGAGATGTTTGCTTGGAGGCCCTGCACTCTTCTCTTTTTCCTACAATCTTAT
The DNA here is from genome assembly GCF_054177405.1 of Leptonychotes weddellii. Lineage (NCBI taxonomy): Eukaryota > Metazoa > Chordata > Mammalia > Carnivora > Phocidae > Leptonychotes > Leptonychotes weddellii. The sequence continues at coordinate 1,209 of NW_027835374.1, forward strand.
TGGTTGACTTTCTGTGATGGGGGCACTCTAATTCTGTGAGGTTTCCTTAAGCTTCACATTTTTCCTGTTATTCAGAATAATCTACATGCTTTTGCCTGACAGAAAGACTGCACTGAGTATTAATGTTCTTCATTTCTCTTACCTCTCTCAAGGAGTCATTTCTAAAATAGCCCTAATTAAATGAGGCACCCATTCTACCCATTCTTTATATCTGTCTCTCTCCAAGTTGAAGGAGGTTGGTTCAATTTTCCAGATTTAATGGACTCACCTTTCCCCATCTGACTATGTCTTCGAAACATGAAGAATGTCCTCACCAAACTGTATGAAAATTTCTGTGGATATTTGGACATTACTTCCTTTTTCTTAGAAGCAAAACTTTTCAAAGACTTGGGGATAAAGTTTTAACTTGCTTTCTATTTGGTAAGTATCACTATTCTTTGCTGGTGTCTATTTACTTTAGTTTAGACTTCTAGGTCAGGAGTAGAATTTCAGATCTGCTCTCTTGTTGTAGTAGTTTATATCCAAAAGTATAAACTTTGAAATATTAACTTTATTTATTAATTATTTTAATACGCTATTCTTCCAAGCATATACCTAGTAAATAGCAGCCGTATAAACAGACCGTATTAAATACTTTTATTCAAAATGAATAACAAAAAAGCATTTTATCTTTGAGGAATTTTGAATCATTGCTGTGACTACATAAATCTATCCTTCTCCAGTACTTTACACCATGATGGAGAGAAGAGAGGTAGAGAGGGAAGGAAAAAGACAGAGATACAAGGTGAGGGCAATAGAAGGAGGACAAGGGAGAGAAAGAAACAGAGTGGAGAAAATAAAAAGAGGAAGAGAGAGATTGGGAGAGAGAGAGAGGCCACAGAGTCATTTAGTCTAGAAAGATGTCATTTTATGTGTAATTTTATTTCAAAATCAATATTCAGAGAAAATTATGATGTAATCATTTTAGATGGGAAGGGATCTTCTACCTCATTTCACAACTGAAGAATCAAAGTTCTACTGTAATCACCATGATTAAAAAAGTCATTCTGCTGGCTGGAACTATGACTTTGGAAGTGACAGGGTATTTAAAGCATTTGCTTGGATCTTACACATGAATTGAGCCTATGTTAAAAAGATAATAATATATATTCTGCATCATTTAGTGATCAAAAAAAAAAAAAAGAACAAGAAAGACTATAAAAATAGCTTTGACATTCTCCTTTTTCCTCAACAAAAAACTAGGAGAAAACGATGAAAGGCACAAACAAATTTACTTACACACACATACACACACACCAGGCAAACTGGTCTCTTAAAATCTAGGAGCAAAAGGCTAATATGAGAAAAAGGAAAGGAATGAGTTGAGGTGTGTTGTTATAGCAGATTCACTTTTCTTTCCATATTTCAACTAGATTATTACTTACAATGGACTGCTGGAGAACCTGCATATCTAATGGTTACATTTCCCAACACCAAGGCAAATTATTCTTTCACATTAGTTTCATACTTTAGAACAGTATGCATTGCATTGAGACCTTGTAAAGCACAGTGTTACATGTGAAACTTTGATCTCAAAAAAAATATCAGGATCAAAGTTTTCCCTGATTTGGACATAAATCTCAGCTCAAATAAAGTGATAATAGTCTAGTCAAGAAAAAGCAACCCGGTACAAATGTCTTTGAATTGGTGTTACTATACATGGTGGGTGTATCACTGAGTTAATTAATCATTTCTTTGAACTTCCATATTCTGCTGTCACCAGGTTAGGAATAAATGCCAGTCACTGTTATTCTATTTGACATTCGTTTTCAGAACTAATATTTTGTAAACAGAAAGAAAAAAGAGTAAAATTTGTGGTTCTGAGAAACACAATGTAGAGAAAGTTTGTGATGTGAAGAAATGCACAGACAGAATTTAACATCTTCACTATTGTTAACTGGATAATTCTCAGCCTTAATAAAGGACTGATTGAATTTTTGGTTGTTATATTTTTGTGGTTGAAGTTAATTTGAGTGTCAACTGCTGTAATTAATGTCGTTATTAATGTGAAGTCAGGCGGCCTGGGCTTGAATCACAGCTCCTCCAATTACCAGCTACTTGAACTTGAGCCAATTGCATGACCTCTCCAAGCCACAGTGGCTCCATTTGCAAAATGGGGATGTTAACAGCACCCATCATGTAAGATTGTCATAAGCATTAATATAGTAATAATTGTAAAATATCTTCCATGGTAATTGCGCAATATTCTTGCTCATAATTATTATTATAAGACAGAAATTTAAAAAGTATTCATCAATGACAGGAATTTTAAAGTTTGTTCCGAGGAATTATGGGAACTCTATAGACCAGCAACTAAAGTGATGAGTAGACTGGCCTGAGATTGTCCATCCCCTGCTTCAAATGGGACGGTTATACTCTTCATTTCTTTTATGCTCTTTTTCATGGAAAATTTTAAACATATTTAGAAGCAATGAGAACATTATAATAAACCCCATGTATCCATCACCCAGCCTTATAGAATTAATATTTCAATATATTTTACATAGTGTTTTTCTTCATAAGATTTGGCTTGCAAAACATTTCTGATAAAAATAAATAAATGTGAAAACCACTAACTTACAGGCTAAATACATTCTAGTGAAGAATAAAGTCTTTCTTAGCCATCAGTTGGTGTTCAGGCACCGAAAAGAATGCCATATATAAAAAGCACTTTAATTTTGAGTCATTGTGTGCTAAACTTTCTCATCTCCGTCTACGTTCTCCACCTACGGAACCCCATCCAGTCCCAGTGTCATAGCTTTAAACTCTATTGATACGCCAGTGACCCTGGCTGTTATCTCTAGCAGCGACTTTTCTAAATGCATAAAATATCCACACAGCTATCGAATAAGCATTCAGACACAAAATGCACCAATCAGAACTCTTCATTTTCTTACCCTCAAACATGCCAGTCTCTATCTCAGTAAATGACAGTGCCACTCACCCAGTTACTCAAACCCAACCTGTAGTGATTATTTTACTTTCTCTTTCTCTCTTTTTATACTATTCACACCAGAACGTTGCTGCTAAAAAAGAATACATCCCAATTCTATTCACTCCTTACATATCCACTGCTACGACCCTAACTGGTCTCCAAGCCTGTTCTTTTGCCCTTTTATAATCCATTCTCAATGCAGAAACCCAAGTGATCTTTTAAAAACATAAATCAGATGGCATCATTCCCCTGCTCAAAATCCTCCAAAGGAGTTCTATTGTTCCCTGAATGCAACCCAAACTCATCCCAGGGCCCTGTTATCTCCCCTCCACCTCCTCCTGTGTCACTGTCCTTATTCACTATGCTCCAAACACATGGCTTTTTGCCATTGTGATGCTGTCTTCACATGACCACACCAAGCCTGCTCCTGTCATAATGCCTTTGTGCTTGCGGTTCCCTCAGCCTGGAGCACTTTTCTGTTAGATTGTAAAAGGCTGCCCTCTTCGCAGCCTCTTCATATCCTACAGGTCTCTGCTTAAATAGTTTCGCCTCAGAGTCCTTTCCTGCTCACCCAATCCTAAGTAGTCTCTCCCAATCACTATCACAGGAAAACCATATTGCACTGTCTTTATGGCACTTAATCACCATCTAAAATGATCTTTTCCATTCATTTGTATTATTTTCTGTGTTCTCATTTTCTAGAAAGTACTCTCAGCGAGAGCATGGACTCTGACTTCCCTATTAAGTAAATTTTTCCTCAGTGTCTAGATATTAGCTGACATGGTATAAATTTGTTGTGATAATATTAGAAAAATAAAAATATTATTAAATAGTGGAGTATGAACCACCGTCTCTGTAGGTCAAAGATTTCACCCTCATGTAGCATCCCCCATTTCTAAATGAGCTTGACTTACTCTTTTTATTTCTCTGAGTCATTTTCCCATGTCTTTTAAATGGGGAAAATTACTAAGACACATTATTGTTGAGAAAACAGCACGAAATAATAGAGAGCTTATTCTCTATTTGCTTCCACCTTGATCCATTCCCCACCCTTCCTATTCTGCCCTTTGCTGTGGCTGGCAACCATGACATGTATCACCTAGATTCATTTCTCCTTTGCTTCTCTTTGAGTTCCAACAATGGGTGGAATTTCCTGTTCCTGTCAGGCCCCCATCCTCTTCCTGTCGGGCTATGGTTTCTTCCCCAGCTGACTGTGGTAACAGCTTCTGCCTGGCAGCTCCTCGTCTTTTCCAAGCCACAGCTCTTATCAGGCATTATTCTTGATTCTATTCCCCCCTCTTGTCTTTTCGGGGGTAGTAACGTGTAGGGATGGAAAAATTTTCTTTCTCCCCTTCTAGGTTCCTTGGCTAGTTTAACAAATTGACATAAAAGAGATTAACAGGAGAAAAACAAATTTTTAATTTTGTACATATGGGAGCCCCATAAAAATATGAGACCCTAAGGCAGTTAGGCAATTGAGGCTTATGTGCCATCCTGAGCTAAGGAATGAGATAGGGGTCTGGGGCTTCAAAACAGAGGAGTGAATCACAGGAGAATAAGAAGAGCAAAAGTAGATGTTTGCCCTTCCGTATAGGTAGGCCATTCAGAAGAAAATTTGTAACTGGTAGTAGCTCTCTTTCTGGGCCAGGCCCTCTATCTAAATTCCTTTAGGTAGTTAAAGGAGAGATAAAAGTTTTTCTTGAGTCTGCTGGGTCTTGATTGACATGCCAAAGTGGCACATTTTGGGGTGGCATATTCTGCTCCCCTTCAAATACCTTCCCACTATTGTTAGTGCCTGAATGCCTCACTGCCCAAAGCTTTTTAAAATAGTTCTTTCTTCAATTAACTTCAGCTTTTTGATGAGCATTTGTTTCCTGCCAGGACCACGATTGACACAGATATTGTCTGTGGGCATTGTCTGTTGCTGCCTAACACATACTTTATTTCAACAAATATTTACTGAGTGCTTACTGCACACCAGGCACTAAATAGGCACTCAGTCAACACTACTTGTATCTGACATATTCACATGAGAGTCATATAACTGTTTTAATTAAACAAGATAGCAAGGTTTAGGCAAAATTAAAAATCATAATAAAGCACCACCCAATTAAAATATGGGTTAATAAAACATAGCAAACAATTCTTGTTCTGATGTGTTGTTATTGTTCTTGCTGTTAGTGTGTCTTTTGATTTTATGCACATACCCTGAATATAGAATATATATCTATAGATATATATATAGATATTTATCTATATATAAACTGGTTTATTTACACATGATCCTTACTCAGAACTGCAGCTTATCAAATTGCAGGTATGAGTTTACATATATGCAGTTACATATTCACTGGTATGATCTAAAAATACAGTACGTAATCAGATGAGGTAAATGAAATAAGTGTTTACTTAGTTTTCATTTTATCAGGCAGAAGTCCCTGGTAATGAGCTACCTGTAGGTCCTTCCTGCAGTGGTGTTCTTATATACCCATGGCAGGCAGGCACTGGGACATTGATTCCCAAGGGCTCTGATTCTGGGATCAGAATTCTTAGATTCAATCCCAGCTTCACAACTTACCAACTCCTTGACTTTGGACAAGTTACTGAACTTACATAAACTCTCCAAGTCTCAATTTTCTCATTTGTCAAAGGAGGTTAAAACTAATCATGCCAACCTCAAAAGGCTATTGTGATGATAAACTGAAATAACATATGTCAAATACTCCTCAAAAGAGTACAGCAAATGTTCATAAAATAGTTGCTACTAATAGAATGATTCATGATGATCCTGAGGCTAGGTAAGATACTGAAAGATATTCTGATATGTAAAAATTATAGTCTCCATATTCATGATAGCATATAACACAGTATCTTTTCTATACCAAACGTTCTATGAACTGTTCTCTATTATCATTTTATTTTCCTCAAAGATTACAAACACACATACATACCTACAAATATATAGATTATATATAGGGGCTTCATTGACCAAGTATAGTGTAAGCTACCTCTGTACTAATCCAGGATAATTAACTAAACTCTACAGCTCCCAATCAAGCCTGTGGATAATCTAGTAGAAAAACAATAATAACACTGAAGTGGGAAATGAAGCTATCTGAGTAAACTTGCCTTTTCCATGAAATCATCATGAAACATGAATAGATCTTTTCTCTATGGTCTTCATCCCTTATCTATAAAGCAAAGGAAGTAAACAAAATATAGTGCTCTTCACTTGTTTAGGAATGACCCAGGATCTTGTTGTTTAATATACAGATTGCTGGCTTCCACACCTAAAACTACTGAATCTGAATCTTAGAGAAAGGAGAGGAGGCAACAGCACTGCTTTTTAAAAAAATAAAACAAAGGGGTGCCTGGGTGGCTCGGTCGTTAAGTGTCTGTCTTTGGCTCAGGTCATGATCCCAAGGTCCTGGGATCGAGCCCAGCATCGAGCCCCGCATCGGGCTCCCTGCTCGGCGGGAAGCCTGCTTTTCCCTCTCCCACTCCCGCTGCTTGTTTTCCTGCTCTCGCTGTCTCTCTCTCTCTGTCAAATAAATAAATAAAATATTTTAATAAAATAAAAATAAAAATAAAATAAAACAAGGATCTCAGGTAATTAATTCTTATCCACACTGATGTGCTGAGAACTTCAAGGGCAGAAGATTATTTAAGGTATCTCCCAACTTTAGTCCTCAGTGAAATATGTCAAATCATTACTATTCTATTTAAAATATATTCCTGAAAAAATAAAATAAAATAAAATATATTCCTGAACTGGTGACTGACCCCATGGATGAATGTGGAAATTGACACTGGTCTAAAACATCCAGACCTTTCTTTCTGTGTTAAAACTATTACCATGTACCTTATCTTTTGACTGGAGTTTTTACATCACACAATTTGAACACAGAAAAAAAAAAAAATAGCCTTAATGGACTGTGAAGCAGTGAGCCAATCACAAAGGCAACACAAAATTCAATCACAAACACCTGCAACTCATTACAAATTTAGCAACACAAATACCAGAGGCTATAATGGGTCTCAGATAGTCTGTGCAACTCTGCCAATATATAATTTGGACTTGACATTTACAAGAAAGACAACATTTACAAAAAGAAAAGGGCAAAGAGTTTTACCAAATAGTCCCACTCTTTCAACTTCCCCTCCCTGCCAAGGCACTGCAGGAAAAAAAAAAAAATCAATTCTAAATACGGGTGTTATTTGTATTCCTTCTTGAGTGCTTATGAAACAAAATTAATTGATGAGGAATTAAACCAATATTCACTAAGGGATCTAGCGGTATAATATTTTTTCACAGAAAGTAACATTCTCTATAAACGTCTTTAGCATAAAAAATAGGGATAAAGAAGGAAGGGAAAGTGGAAGGAAGAGTTTTTGTTGTTAGATTTTCTTCCTAGTTTGCTTTAAGAATTAGGTACATTCAGTAAACGTAGTCTTGAAATCTTACAAATGAAAACTGTCACACTTGCGAATATGGATCGATATGGTCGTCATTGTGTGGAGGGAAAAGAAAAGTAAACTCAGGCATCAAGAGAATTTAATTTTGGTTCAGGATTCATCCCTAGTGGGGTCAGCTTGGAAAAGTTGTTGAACAACCTACAATTCTGTTTACTCCATTTCGTTTCAACTTTTGAGGACTGCAGACTTGATATCCTCCTTAGGATCTTCTGTTTTAATGTAAGGACTCCTCATAAGCTGTGAGCTACAGACAGTCCATTTTTCTCTCCACATCTTCAATGTTCATTCTCTTCCCTGTTTTTCACGACATAAGTCTGAGAAACAGATACTGTCATTAGGAATGAATCCTTTAATGTGCCTACTCCATAATGTACCTACTATCCTAAGGAGAAATAATACTTTATACCTTATTCTGGGTATTCAAAAATCTTAGCAATTTTCCTTTGACCATTCTCTCGGTACATTTTGGAAATTGCTGCCCTTCGATGTCATTTGATATAAGTTGAGGAAAGCAAACTCATTTCAATAGGTATTGAAATTTGATGTGCATTTCAATTTGTATTTGAAATACAAATAGGAAGGAAAATAGTCTGTTAATAAGAAAATCATAATTAATAAAATATTTTAGGGTTACTCTTGGCTCCATAGCCCACCACTTACAAGCCTTACTGGAAGTTTTTAAAGGAGCTATCATTTGTGTTCTACAAATGTGTGATTTCCCAACCAAAGTCCTTCCCATTTCTTTTCTCACATGTTCTGTAACATTTTTTGTCATTTCTCTATGCTTCAACTAACAAATATGCTTTAAGTTAACATATAAACACCTTCCTTTATCTGCAAAGTTTGTCTCTAAAAGCTAAGGGCACCGACCCTCTGTGATTTAGGAGACTCATTCTCATATATGTCAGGTGCCATATCAAAGATCTACATCTAATCTAGAAGATACCCACGCATAAGTCATTTTCTCAGAAGCTCCGAGATGGCCCGTTCATCACCTCAGGCAGTTTGGGGAAGGTTCTTTCTTTGAGAAAGAGAAGGTACGCAATCCCTGGCTATCAGGACAGAGTTCTGCAGTCAGGGATGAAGGGAAGAAAAGGAAATAAAAAGGAAAAGAGATGGCCAGAGATGAGTAGAAACTACATATATATTTGTCTTAGTCTGCTTGGGCCGCCATCACAAAATACTAAAAAGTGGGTGTGGCTTAAACAACAGAAATTTCTTTTCTCACAGTTTTCAAGACTGGAGACCTGAGATCGGGATGCCAGCATGGTCAGCTCCTGGTGACAGCTCTCTTCCTGACTTGCAGACAGCCACTTTCTGCATCCTCACGTGGCAGAGATAGGGAGAGAGAGGGAGAGAATGACAGAAAGAGAGATCTATTCTTATTTGCCACAGTCTTATCAGATTAGGATCCCTCCCTTATGACCTAATTTAACATTAATTACCTCCTAAAGACACCTATCTATTTCCAGATACACTGGGGCTTCAGCATATGAACTTGTGGGAAACACAAGTCAGTTCATAGTACTATTATAGAGTAATAAAGTACTATTTATAGTACTTTATAAGTACTATAGTATAGTATAGTACATAGTACTGTTATAAAGTAATAAGGAAGGGAAATATCCACAGCATGGATCAGCTTACTGCGATAGTGTGATTTTTAATAAGAAATATATATTTGGTCTTCATCCACTGTTTCTGGCACAGAGTTCCTAAAACTCTTAGAATTTCCTAAGGTGTCTTTTGTTAGGTTAATGATTTTTTTGGAAAGCCCCTAAGTTGCCTAAAGTTGGGCTTTAGAAAACTAACCATGTGATTGGATGGTTGTAATTTCCAGTCCCACCCCCCTGACCTACAAAGGTGGGAGATGGGCTGGAGATTGAGTTCAACTGCCAACAGCTAATGATTTAATCAATAATGACTGTGTGAAGAAACCTCCACTGAACCCCCCAAAAAGGACTAGGTTTGAAGAGCTTCTGTGTTGGTGAATAGGCAGGAAGTGGCACAACCAGAGAGAGCGTGGAAACTCAGTGTCCTTTCCTCATACTCTCCCTCTGTACCTCTTCCATCTGCCTAGTCCTGAGTTATATTCTTTTATAATAAACAAGTGATTCAAGAAGTACAATGTTCCTCTGAGTTCTGTGAACTGCTCGAGGATATTAATTGAACCCAGGGAGGGGGTTGTTAAAACCGTCAATCTATAGCTGGTCAGACAGAAGCGGAGGTAATAATCTGAGCCTGCCCCTTGTCTAGAGTGTTCAGGGGGTCCAGTGGGGCGGGAGGGAATCTTGTGGAACTGAGCGCTTACCTTATGTATCTTATGCTATCTCCAGATAGACAAAGTCAGAATTGAGTTGAAGAGTAGGAGGCCCAGCTGGTGTCAGAGAATTACCCAGTGGTGTGAGAAACCCCCTCGCCACACGTTGGAATCAGTGACTGAAATAGTTACTTCCAAACAATACACCTTAATGTTTTATATATATTTATACATTCATAGAAAATGACTAAACGAATATGCTTATTTATGACAGTTGCTTTTCGGTGATTGGATCACGAGTGTTATCTAATTAACTAGTTTTATCTACCTAATTTCTTATAATTAGGAAAAATATTATGAATAAGTGTTATTCAGACTGAACTGACACTCTCTGGAAAATAATCTGCTAACTTCTATAGTGATTTATAACTCCCTCACTCAGATCACTGTAAGTGAAACCGTTCTCTGTTCCAATGAACTCTCAACCTCGAAATGCTTTGGGGAGTTCTCCTGGAGTGTAAATTATGAGATTATTCCTAACCTTGTAAGGTTCTGGTGACATACTGCCTACTATAATAGAAGCAATTCATAAAATATTCTTTCACCTGAACCAGTTTCAAGTTCTGTGGCTTTATAGCTGCCATTGTTCTTGTCCCTCACAGATTGTTCACTACGAGGGATCCTTTATGGGACAGACAGTTGCGAGCTGATTTTACTTGCTAATTCTCAACATTGTTAGCTTGGCTTCAAGGTGGCATTAGAGGGATGCAAAATAGATGTTTGATGAAAGTGATCTGGGCTCATGTCAGTGCTCTGCAAATACTTTAAAGGTGTGGCAACTGATATTGAGCCAGCCTATCTCTGGGAACTGACAACTAGGGCCTGGGGCAGACAGAAACCCTGGCTTAATTAAGACCTGTTACAAAAACCTCATCAAGGAATTCTTGGAGAGTGAATGGATGCAGTGCCCTGAAATCCTCATAGGCAGCAGGAATAGTAAGCAATATTCAGGCCTCGCTGTTCCCCAGGGGTGCACACAGGGTGACCTCGCTTCAGCAGCTCATTGCAGAAGGTGAGACATCTTCCATTCAACAAGGCAGTCAGGTCTCTGCTGCTGGAGTCGTCTTCTAATCTAAGGGGCACTGCGCTCAACTGAAAGTGTGGACAGTTGGGTACAGGTGTGGGGGGCAGGAAGCAGCAGGGAAGGGCTCTTGTCCACACTGGGCCAAACACAAATCTTCACATATGAAATTTGTACTTCAGTTCGCAGCTGATGAACCCGTTCAGTGGCATCCAAACTTGCTCCAGGACACCTGGAACAATGTGCGCTATTTTTAATACTAGTATCTGTGTTTGTCATGACATTAAAAAGATTGGGAAGCAGGGAGTTAATCAAAGAGCATTTTGCCATCATCTAAATTCAACCCAATTATGAGCATTTAAAGCAAAGGAAGAAGATTTAAGATATTTGGTAGTAAAGTAAAAATCATTCAATATGCAGTGTCAGTGTCTCTGCCCATTTAGCTGCCTCTTTGACTAATGGTCTAATCTGTGGATGGCTTAAAATTTCATTCATTTGGTACTTCCTTTGCTGCCGAGCAAAACCCAGTGCACACGGTTCTCGAAGATGCTCTGCTTAGCTGCATCTTCAGCCACACACTACTCTGGCTGGCAGCTTACCCCATTACAGGGCTAAGAGACCTTGAAGAGTGTTCATTTCACTAATTAGGTGTGTGTATTTGACCTTGCTAATCTCTTCAGAGAAACCTGAAAACAGGTATTGCATTTTTTGACATAATACTCTCTGAATGAGTATGAGAGGTAAAAGTGAAGCCCCAGACTCAGTATTCAGGAGGTGCCAAATATCCTTATCTATTTGTGTAATCCTAAGAAGACCTCTCATTTCTTGATTCAAAAATCAGACTTAATATTTGCCTTACCAAAGGGTCTGGGATCACAGGGAGGGTATGCCTAAATGACACCCTCAGGTTCATTTTCGAAACATGATGTGCTAGGGACAGTGCTAGTATTGGAGGGGTCCACACTGGAGAATCCTTCAATAGGTTGGTTGACTTTCTCTATAAGAATATGAACACTCAGGGCACCTGGGTGGCTCAGTCGGTTGAGCATCTGACTCTGGGTTTCAGCTCAGCTTGAGATCTCAGGGTCTCCAGATCAACATGGAGCCCTGCAGTGGGCTCCTGGTTCAACCGGGATTCTGCTTCTCTCCTCTTCTTCTGCCCCTCCCCCACCTCAAGCACGCATTCTCTTGCTCTCTCTCTCTCTAAAAATAAATAAATTTTTTTTTTTTAAATAAAGAATGTGAGCAAGGGGGCAAAGCAAGATGGCGGAGGAGTAGGAGACCTGGATTTCGTCTCCTTTCAGGAATTCAGCTGGATAGGGATCAAACCATTCTGAACACCTACAAACTCAACAGGAGATTGAAGGAAAGAAGAGCAACAACTCTCTGAACAGAAAAGCGACCACTTTCTGGAAGGTAGG
>NW_027835375.1:0-2309 GCF_054177405.1 Leptonychotes weddellii
ATGGGTATTAAAGAGGGCACGTTCTGCATGGAGCACTGGGTGTTATGCACAAACAGTGAATCATGGAACACTACATCAAAAACTAATGATGTAATGTATGGTGATTAACATAACAATAAAAAAATTTTTTAAAAAAAGAAACAAAACAAATGGCATGGGTGGGGGAGAGGCAACAGACTTTTAACTATAGAGAACTGACAGTTACAGAAGGGGAGATGGGGGGATGGGTTAAATAGGTGATGGCTATCAAGGAGGGCACTTGTTGTGATGAGTACCAGGTATTATACATAAGTGATGAATCACTAAATTCTACACCTGAAACTAATATTTCACTGTCTGTTAACTAGATGGAATTTAAATAAAACCCTGAGGGGGAAAAAAAAAAGTGAAGGGATGGAAAAGCATTTATAATGCAAATGGAAATTAAAAGAAAACCAGGGTAGCAATACTTATATTGGACAAAATAGATTTTAGAACAAAGACTGTAATAAGAAACAAAGAAGGACACTACATGATCATAAAAGGAATAATCAATCCAACAAGAAGATATAATAATTGTTAATATTTATGCTCCCAACAGGGGAACACCCAAGTACCTAAAGCAGCTAGTGACAAACATAAAGGAAATAATCAACAGTAATACATTAATAGCAGGAGACTTTAATACCCCACTTACATCAATGGATAGATCATCCAAACAGAAAACCAACAAGGAAACAATGACTTTGAATGACAAATTGGACCAGAAGATCTAACATATATTCAAAACATTCCATCCAAAACAGCAGAATACACATTCTTTTCAAGTGTACATGAAACATTCTCCAGAATAGGTCACATGTTAGGACACAAAAAAAGTCTTAACAAATTAAAAAGACTAAAGTCATACTATGCATCTTTTCCAACCACAACACTGTAAAACTAGAAATCCACCACAAGGAAAAATCTGGAAAGAGCACAAATACATGGAGGTTAAATAACATGCTACTCAACAATGAATGGGTCAACCAAGAAATCAAAAAAGAAACCAAAATGTACATGGAGACAAATGAAAATAAAACAACAGTCCAAAATCCTTGTGATGCAGCAAAAGCTATTCTAAGAGGAAAGTTTATAGCAATACAGGCCTACCTCAGGAAGCAAGAAAAATCTCAAATAAACAACCTACCCTTAACACCCAAAGGAGCTAGAAAAAGAAAACAAACAAACAAAACAAAACCAGTTAAAGGAGGGAAATAATAAAGACAGAGCAGAAATAAAATAAAAACTAAGAAAATGACAGATCAATTAAACCAGGAGCTGGTTCTTGAAAAGATCAACAAAACTGATAAATCTTTAGGCAGACTCATAAAAAAAAAAAGAGGGAAGACTCAAAGAAAATCAGAAATGAAACAGAAGAAGTAACAACCAGCACTAGAGATATAAAAAGAATTACATGAGAATATTATGAAAAATTATATTTCAGTACATTAGACAACCTAGTAGAAACGGATAAATTCCTAGAAACATATAACCTCCCAAAACTGAGTCAGAATGAAATATAAAATGTGAGCTGACCAATTACCAACAAGAAACTGAATCAGTAATCAGAAAACTCCCAACAAACAAAGATGGCTTCACAGGTGAATTCTACTAAACATAAAGAAGAGTTACTGTCTATTCTTCTCAAACCATTCCAAAAATAGAAGAGGAAGAAGAGCTTCCAAATTTATTCTGTGAGGCCAGCATTACCCTGATACCAAAACCAGCTAAAGACAAAAAAAAAAAAAGAGAGAGAGAGAACTATAGGCCAATATTTCTGGTGAACATAGATGCAAAAATCCTCAACAAAATATTAGCAAACCAAATCCAACAATACATTTTAAAAAATCATTCACCATGATCAAGTGGATTTATTCCTGGGATTCAAGGGTGGTTCAATATTTGCAAACCAATTGATGTGATACATCACATCAACAAGAGAAATTATAAAAACCATATGATCCCTACTTTTGTATCTTTGGGGTACGTGCACCCCGATGTTTATAGCAGCAATGTCCACAATAGCCAAACTGTGGAAAGAGCCAAGATGTCCATCGACAGATGAATGGATAAAGAAGAGGTGGTATATATATACAATGGAATATTATGCAGCCATCAAAAGGAATGAGATCTTGCCATTTGCAACGACGTGGATGGAACTGGAGGGTATTATGTCAAGTGAAATAAGTCAAACAGAGAAAGACATGTATCATATAACATCACTGATATGAGGAATTCTTAATCGCAGGAAACAAACTGAGGGTTGCTGGAGTGGGGGGTGGGGTGGG
>NW_027835376.1:0-268 GCF_054177405.1 Leptonychotes weddellii
TATACATGCAAAAGGTATGTGAATTACTTGCAGAATCTTAACAAATTGTAAAAGAGATCATATAAATTCGCTTTCAATCAAATATTCTTAAGTCTAATTTCATGGCAAATATCTATCTAAAATAAAATAAAATAGTTTATTAAATATAATTAAGATTTAGAATATGGCAATGACTACTGAATTTTTAAACCTGAAGTGTGTTCTGCCCAATGGACTTAGTTCTTATTGAGGACAGTCATAAATAACTTTAAAATATTCCAATGTGATA
>NW_027835377.1:0-268 GCF_054177405.1 Leptonychotes weddellii
AACACAAGCAGGGGGAACAGCAGAGGGAGGGGGAGAAGCAGCGTCCCCAGCTGAGCAGGGAGCCCAGTGCAGGACTCGAACCCAGGACCCTGGGATCATGACCTGAGCTGAAGGCAGACACTTAACCAACACAGCCACCCAGGCGCCCCCTCAAATGCCAACATTCTTTTTTTTTTAAAGGTGGACAATGTGATGATTTTTTTTTTATTCTTATATTAATCCCCATACATTACATCATTAGTTTTAGATGAAGTGTTCCGTGATTCAT
>NW_027835378.1:0-268 GCF_054177405.1 Leptonychotes weddellii
CACAAACTTGAAGCTTTCAGAGTTGATTATACAGCTTAGGTTTATTCACTGCTTCAAGTGTTTCTCGGTGTCTGCCCTGTTGTAAAAATGCCCAAAGTCCGAGTGCAAGCCTGAGGATGATTAACAGCTCCATTTTGATGAAAGGAAGCCTCTTAAGATGCAAACGTCATGCACCCCGATGTTTATAGCAGCAATGTCCTCAATAGCCAAACTGTGGAAAGAGCCAAGATGTCCATCAACAGATGAATGGATAAAGATGTGGTATATA
>NW_027835379.1:0-268 GCF_054177405.1 Leptonychotes weddellii
GCTCTGGGGAGCGGCCCCACTGGCTCTTGGGCTCTCCTGTGCAGCTCTGCTCACGGCTTCGCCCTCGCCTCTGTCTGGAGGTCCAGCTCGGCTCCCCTTCCCCTTGTGCGCCACCGGCCTGTCCTGCACTTGGCCACAGCCCTCCTCACTCCCTTCCGTCCCCCCCCGCCCCTCCCCCGCCAACACCGATGCCACGGTGGTGCTTTGAACCCCCAGCCCTGCGTGAGCCCAGCTCGCCCCTTTCTCTGGACCCGCACCTGCTGCCCAC
>NW_027835380.1:0-268 GCF_054177405.1 Leptonychotes weddellii
GAAAAGACACAGGGTTTCAGATTGGATAAAAAAAGCAGGAGCCATCCATATGCTGTCTACAAGAGACTCATTTTGAACCTAAAGACACCTCCAGATTGAAAGTGAGGGGATGGAGAACAATTTACCATGCCAAAGAACCTCAAAATAAGGCTGGGGTATCAATCCTCATATCAGACAAATTAGATTTCAAACCAAAGACCATAGTAAGAGATGTAGAGGGACACTATATCATATTTAAAGGGTCTATCCAACAAGAAGATGTTACAAA
>NW_027835381.1:0-268 GCF_054177405.1 Leptonychotes weddellii
AGGTGTTCAGAATGGTTTGATCCCTATCCAGCTGAATTCCTGAGAGGAGATGAAATCCAGGTCTCCTACTCCTCCGCCATCTTGCTCCGCCCCACAAACATTTTGCCTCTTAAGGCTACAAGAATCCCCCTTGGGATCTCCTATTTCCACTTCTGGCTACCAGATCAATAACTGGGGTTAAATTGCAGTTTAACCCAGCTAAGGACCTGCTGGGCCTGATAAGGCCTCAAAGGGGCTATGAGAATTAGCCAGCATGTACTAGAAGAAA
>NW_027835382.1:0-268 GCF_054177405.1 Leptonychotes weddellii
AAGAGAGACAGAAGCTGAGTATTCCTGTCTGAACAGGAAAGAAGTAGGTAATTTTGTCTCCTTGGCCTCTCTCTCTGTGCCAGAGCTGTAGAGACCTCCACGATGCCTTTTTGGGCACAAAACAGAGTGAAAATTCCCAGCGTGGTGTTTTCAAAGATCTGGGCCCATGGATACCGTCAGCTCCCTGTTACTTCACACTTATTTATTCAGCATACATTGTGGAACATTCACTGTGTGTCAGGCACTATTTTAGATGCTGGAGATACAG
>NW_027835383.1:0-268 GCF_054177405.1 Leptonychotes weddellii
GGAAATAAAGTGAGAATTGATGGGTCCCCACAGTGTGCTCATTCTGCGGTCAGCTCGTCTGGCCACGCCCGGCGCGGTGAAGGACAGGATCCCAGCACCACGGGCGAAAATATTTCATGCACTTCATTTTCATATGGCTTCATTTTCACCATACCTATTTCTGAGGCACAGAGTAGGGGGGAAGAAAACATGCACACGTCTGAACAAAATAGATTTTCAGCCGAGTGCATGGAAGAAGAGCTGCCTGAGGGTGGTTCCTTTTCTCTCA
>NW_027835384.1:0-268 GCF_054177405.1 Leptonychotes weddellii
ATCCAAGGCACCGAAGGCCTCCCAGGATGTCTTAAGCATCTGTCTCTGATCTTGGACCTTGGTTCTGAAAGCTTTGGCAAACATCACTTTCTAAATGTAAATAGCAAAGCTGTAGAGTCAGACTTTCCTTTTTTTTTTTTTTTATTCTTATGTTAATCCCCATACATTACATCATTAGTTTTAGATGAAGTGTTCCATGATTCATTGTTTGTGCATAACACCCAGTGCTCCATGCAGAATGTGCCCTCCTCAATACCCACCACCAGGC
>NW_027835385.1:0-268 GCF_054177405.1 Leptonychotes weddellii
AGGGCAGGATTCAAACCCCGGCCTGGCTCCGAGGGTCCTGCTCTTAAGCAGTTCCCCTCAAAGCCCTCAACATCAGGACAGCTAGTTTTCCATGGCAAAGCTTCCCAAATTTCATGATTTCTGCCACCCACCAACTCTGTTGTTATTTATGTAACATTTGGGGGAGGGTAGTTTCTTTTTTAATGCACATTCATTTTTTAAAAAAAAAATTTTTTTTTAAGATTTTATTTATTTGTGAGAGAGAGAATGAGAGACAGAGAGCATGAGA
>NW_027835386.1:0-2309 GCF_054177405.1 Leptonychotes weddellii
CTTTTTTCCATTGGATTTTCTTTCCTGCTTTGTCAAAGATTGGTTGACCATAGAGTTGAGGGTCCATTTCTGGGCTCTCTATTCTGTTCCATTGATCTATGTGTCTGTTTTTGTGCCAGTACCATACTGTCTTGATGATGACAGCTTTGTGATAGAGCTTGAAGTCCAGAATTGTGATGCCACCAGCTTTGCTTTTCTTTTTCAACATTCCTCTGGCTATTCGGGGTCTTTTCTGGTTCCATACAAATTTTAGGACTATTTGTCCCATTTCTTTGAAAAAAGTTGATGGTATTTTGATAGGGATTGCATTAAATGTGTAGGTTGCTCTAGATAGCATAGACATTTTAACAATATTTGTTCTTCCAATCCATAAGCATGGAACCTTTTTCCATTTCTTTGTGTCTTCCTCAATTTCTTTCATGAGTATTCTATAATTTTCTGAGTACAGATTCTTTGCCTCTTTGGTTAGATTTATTCCTAGGTATCTTATGGTTTTGGGTGCAATTGTAAACGGGATAGGCTCCTTAATTTCTCTTTCTTCTATCTTGTTGTTGGTGGATAGAAATGCCACTGATTTCTGTGCACTGATTTTATATCCTGCCACTTTACTGAATTCCTGTATGAGTTCTAGCAGTTTTGGGGTGGAGTCTTTTGGGTTTTCCAAATAAAGTATCATATCATCTGCAAAAAGTTAGAGTTTCACTTCTTCTTTGCTGATTCGGATGCCTTTGATTTCTTTTTGTTGTCTGATTGCTGAGGGTAGGACTTCTAGTACTATGCTGAATAGCAGTGGTGATAGTGGACATCCCTGCCATGTTCCTGACCCTAGAGGAAAAGCTCTCAGTTTTTCCCCATTGAGAATGAGTTTTGCTGTGGGTTTTTCATAGACGGCTTTTATGATATTGAGGTATGTACCCTCTATCCCTACACTCTGAAGAGTTTTAATCAAGAAAGGATGCTGTACTGGGGCACCTGGGTGGCTCAGTCGTTAAGCGTCTGCCTTCGGCTCAGGTCATGATCCTAGGGTCCTGGGATCAAGCCCCGCATCGGGCTCCCTGCTCAGCGGGAAGCCTGCTTCTCCCTCTGCCCCTCCCCCTGCTTGTCTTCCCTCTCTCGCTGTGTCTCTCTCTGTCAAATAAATAAAATCTTTAAAAAAAAAAAAAAAGAAAGGATGCTGTACTTTATCAAATGCTTTTTTCTGCATCTATTGAGAGGATCATATGGTTCTTGTTCTTTCTTTTATTAATGTATTGTATCACATTGATTGATTTGCGGATGTTGAACCAATCTTGCAGGCCAGGAATAAATCCCACTTGGTCGTGGTGAATAATCCTTTTAATGTACTGTTAGATCCTATTAGGTAGTATTTTGGTGAGAATTTTTGCATCCATGTTCATCAGGGATATTGGTCTGTAGTTCTCCTTTTTTATGGGGTCTTTGTCTGGTTTTGGGATCAAGGTAATGCTGGCCTCATAAAATGAGTTTGGAAGTTCTCCTTCTATTTCTATTTTTTAGAACAGTTTCAGAAGAATAGGTATTAATTCTCCTTTAAATGTTTGGTAGAATACCCCTGGGAAGCCATCTGGCCCTGGGCTCTTATTTGTTGGGATATTTTTGATGACTGCTTCAATTTCCTTAGTGGTTATGGGTCTGTTCAGGTTTTCTACTTCTTCCTTGTTCAGTTTTGTTAGTTTATACGTCTCTAGGAATGCATCCAATTCTTCCAGATTATTTAATTTGCAGGCATATAGTTGCTCATAATATGTTCTTATAATTGTTTGTATTTCTTTAGTGTTGGCTGTGATCTCTCCTCTTTCATTCATGATTTTATTTGGGTCATTTCTCTTTTCTTTTTGATAAGTCTGGCCAGGGGTTTATCAATCTTATTAATTCTTTCAAAGAACCAGCTCCTAGTTTCATTGATCTGTTCTACTGTTCTTTTGGTTTCTATTTCATTGATTTCTGCTCTAATCTTTATTATTTCTCTTCTCCTGCTGGGCTTAGGCTTTATTTGTTCTTTCTCCAGATCCCTTCAGTGTAGGGTTAGATTGTGTATTTGAGACCTTTCTTGTTTCTTGAGAAAGGCTTGTATTGCTATATACTTTCCTCTTAGGACCGCCTTTGCTACATCCCAAAGATTTTGAACAGTTGTGTTTTCATTTTCATTTGTTTCCATGAATTTTTTAAGTTCTTCTTTGATTTCCTGGTTGACTATTCATTCTTCAGTAGGATGCTCTTTAGCCTCCATGTATTTGAGTTCTTTCCAACTTTCCTCTTGTGATTGAGTTCTAGTTTCAAAGCATTGTGGT
>NW_027835387.1:0-268 GCF_054177405.1 Leptonychotes weddellii
AGGTGCCATAAAATCACTTACATTTTCAGAGTTCTGCAGGATCTCTCTGGGAAGTCAGTGTGAGGTCGATAAACAGGTCGTTTCTGAAATGAGGTGAAGAGTAAGAACTGGCTTTGAAAATGAAGTGACAGAGCAGGGGGGTTGTCCGCTGTCCTCGGTCTGCTGTCCCCACCTCCCGGGCAGGAAGCGTCCTGGGGCGTGGCCTCCTGGCCCAGGCCTGGAGCCTGGAGCGGCTTCAGGCCCAGCATGAAGGCCATGAAGGTCACAA
>NW_027835388.1:0-268 GCF_054177405.1 Leptonychotes weddellii
CGTGTCTGTTGCTAAACCAAAGCGCCAGAGACAAGGCAAGTCGCAGTCAGAAACAGTGGGAAAAAACACGTTCCCGGGTTCAACTCAACTCCCTACCACCCCCGCCCAAGGCACCTCTGACTTGGGGAGTTTTGCTGCTGGGGACCAGAGTGGGCAGAAATGGTATGACTCCCCAGAAGACTCCGGGACCCAGGCATCAAGCTGCCTGCCCGGTGGCTCCCTGTGTACCCATAGCCCAGGCTCTTCTTCCCTAAAAACCCCTGGGTGC
>NW_027835389.1:0-268 GCF_054177405.1 Leptonychotes weddellii
AAACAACAATGGGCACCTGAGTGGCTCAGTTAAGCTTCTGCCTTCAGCTCAGATCCTGGGATCAAGACTAGTGTCTGGCTCCCTGCTCAGCAGGGAGTCTGCTTCTCTCTCTCCCTCTGCCCCTGCCCCCACCCCACTTATGCTCGCTCACTCACTCTCACTCTCTCAAGTAAATGAATAAAATCTTAAAAAAAAAAAACAGCCTGCATACTGAGAACTCTTCAGTGATCAGAGAATGGGCCATCCTACTGTGACCATAGAAGGGGGG
>NW_027835390.1:0-268 GCF_054177405.1 Leptonychotes weddellii
AAACAACAATGGGCACCTGAGTGGCTCAGTTAAGCTTCTGCCTTCAGCTCAGATCCTGGGATCAAGACTAGTGTCTGGCTCCCTGCTCAGCAGGGAGTCTGCTTCTCTCTCTCCCTCTGCCCCTGCCCCCACCCCACTTATGCTCGCTCACTCACTCTCACTCTCTCAAGTAAATGAATAAAATCTTAAAAAAAAAAAAAAAAAAAAAACAGCCTGCATACTGAGAACTCTTCAGTGATCAGAGAATGGGCCATCCTACTGTGACCAT
>NW_027835391.1:0-268 GCF_054177405.1 Leptonychotes weddellii
CCTGGGTGGCTCAGTGGTTAAGCGTCTGCTTTCAGCTCAGGTCATGATCCCAGGGTCCTGGGATTGAGTCCCACATCAGGTTCCCCGCTCAGCGGTGAGTCTGCTTCTCCCTCTCCCACTCCCCCCTGCTTGTGTTCCCTCTCTCACTGTCTCTCTCTCTCTGTCATATAAATAAATAAAATCTTAAAAAAAAAAAAAAGAGACACCCACAAATTGAGTGCAAAAGCTATTTTATTTTTCTCTCTTTATCAGGCGCTACACACAGAGA
>NW_027835392.1:0-268 GCF_054177405.1 Leptonychotes weddellii
AAACTGATCACCCTTCTTGTTAGGATGGAGAAGTAAAAAGCACTAATTATTTTTTAAGTTGCAGTAACTTAGCTAATTCTGTCCAATCTTATGAGCAGGATTTAGGGGACTGTTCAGGGGCTCTGGGCTCACAGTTGAAACCTTTATGAGAAGATCCTCATATATTCAACCAGTGTTACATAAATATGCAAAATTACTATGAAAAAAATCTTTGGATGTAAATGTAGTCTCCAGTGCCTTGCAAATAAGTCAGTATTCTGCAAACAAA
>NW_027835393.1:0-268 GCF_054177405.1 Leptonychotes weddellii
ACAGTTATAGTGATGTATTAGGTGTTCCTTGGCATAGCAAAAGCTTTCAAAAACCTACTTGCTTTTTGTTTTTTTTTTTTTGGTCAGAGTTTGAGTGCCTTTACAAAACAAAACAAAAGGTCTCTTCTGGCCATTTATATTCCTGCCGTTGAAATTGCAATAGTGCTTCCCAGTTTCTTTCTGTGGCTTGCTCCTGACTCCCCATGCAGGGAGAATGCTGCTTTCAAACCTTATTAATATTTTTTACTTACATTATCTCAAGTAGCCA
>NW_027835394.1:0-268 GCF_054177405.1 Leptonychotes weddellii
TACTGCATGGAGCACTGGGTGTTATACGAAAACAATGGATCGTGGATCACTACATCAAAAACTAATGATGTATTGTATGGTGACTAACATAACATAATAAAATTAAAAACTACAAAAAAAATAAAAATAAAAAAAAATAAAGATGTTACGATGAACTTACCCTTGCCAGAGAAGTTCATCATTCGCAAGGAAAAAATAAAAAATTAAAAAAAAAATAATGTTTCAATCAGAAAGCTCAATTTGTTTTATAAAAAGACCACTTACACAA
>NW_027835395.1:0-268 GCF_054177405.1 Leptonychotes weddellii
GTTATGCACAAACAATGAATCATGGAACACTTCATCTAAAACTAATGATGTAATGTATGGGGATTAACATAAGAATAAAAAAAAAATAATAATAATGGTCAGAAAAATAGTGACTGAAGATATATTCAGCCAAAAAATGTAAGGAAAAATATTATAGAGTTAGGTCAGACAAGTAATAAAAGTAATTTGTTATTATTTTGGGCTTTAGGACCCTGTGGAGTTTATCAGCTTTTTACAATTTGTAACTTATTGAGATTTCTTATACTGA
>NW_027835396.1:0-268 GCF_054177405.1 Leptonychotes weddellii
ACCAGGGTTTCCTCGTTGGCCCACGTCTGGGCGGCTCTGTTAGGCTCCCATATCTTTCTAGGGCTTCCCCCCATTTGTTGCTGCTTTCAGTCTAGACTCGAACCACTCTCTTCGACTTACTTTTTGCACCCGATTGCTACTTAACCAGATTTTGATCCCACCGCTCATTCTTCTTGCTTTCTTCCTGCCCTAAGCCTCCCCCATCTTCCCTTGGTACTTTGGGCATCACATTCCACACTGCGTCCCCCCCAGGGTGACCTCACTTCCT
>NW_027835397.1:0-2308 GCF_054177405.1 Leptonychotes weddellii
GAGCCTCCTCTCTGCCCTCGGAGCACCTTGGGCACGGTACTGGCATTTGCTTAGGTGTCTACACCCGTGTGGAGACCACCTGCCTCAATATCGTGTCTATTTCCAGACCTCATCATCGGTCCAAGGAGTCAGAGTCTTTAAAGATAGCATGGCATGGGGCATCTGGTGGCTTAGTCGGCTAAGCGTCTGACTCATGGTTTCGGCTCAGGTCATGATCTCAGGGTCGTGAGACTGAGCCCCACGTTAGGCTCACACTCAGTGTGGAGTCCACTTAAGATTCTCTCTCTCTGGGGTGTCTGGGTGGCTCAGTCATTCAGCGTCTGCCTTCGGCTCAGGTCATGATCTCAGGGTCCTGGGATCGAGTCCCGCATCGGGCTCCCTGCTCTGTGGGAAGCCTGCTTCTCCCTCTCCCTCTCCCACTCCCCCTGCTTGTGTTCCCTCTCTCGCTGTGTCTCTGTCAAATAAATAAATAAAATCTTTAAAAATACATAAATAAAATAAAATCACATCCAAATACTTTCACAGAACAAGGTGATATATGTATGGAACCAGTGAGAGACTGGGGATTCTTTGACCACATTCCCAAGTTGAAACATTCTCCCTTTCAGCCTTTGAATATGATAAACTCATTGATTCAAGTAGCTGTGGGCCAATGAAATCACCCCTGCAAGATCCAGGACCAGAAAGTGAGGGCTTACAAGCCATTTCTTCCAGGAGATGTAGTAGACTGGTGATTTTAGTATGCCTGCCCACCATACTCTTCCTACCTCCCTCCGTTTTTGTTGTAAAAGAAAGTTTCTTTATCAAGGATAATCCACTCCATGACCCCTCTTCCTCACCTCAGGGTTTCCATATGACCCATGCCTGTCTGGTGAGAGTATCAAATCTTCCTAGCCACAGTGATTGAGTCAGGAATATCCAGGTGACCCAGGGACTTTTGTTAGAACTATCATGAAAGAGACATGCTTTTCTTCTTTTTGTTTTTTTGTTTTTTTAGTTAAGGACTCTCTACACCCAATGTGGGGTTCGAACTCACAACCTTGAGATCAAGAGTCACATGCTCTACCAACTGAGCCAGCCAGACACCCACCCCACCCCGCCCAACCAACAACCCCCCGGGGACATGCTTTTCCCTATGGGATCACCAGCTAATTTGCTGGCACTCTGAGAGAAATGACTTGCTGAGAAGAAAGCTAATACAGAGGAAGGCAGAGCTCAGGGACAGTGTCTTACGTAGTAAGATTAGTTGTATCTGGTAAGGCTTGAAGCTAAAGGTTCATCTGTGAAGTACATCTCCAGTTTCCTAAGCCAATAAATTTCCAAATGTTAGGGACCCGAAATTTGAATTGAATCTTTGCCACTCGCTACCAAAAGAGACTTTATTAGAGAGAGACTTGCTACACTTCACTTAATTCTGTTCTCCATGTCCTTTGATTAATTCCGCTCTGGGATAAAAGGAGTAAAAAGATCTTAAAAGTGTGAAAATATACGTAAGCAATCAATATACTCCTTGCAGAGGAGCATAAGGTATGAGCAAGTCATCCAACTTCGTAGGAATCCAAATTAGGGCCGGAAGGAAGAGAGAAGTCCTGGGCATACACTCACAACCTTAGCCCCTCTGAGGTTGAGAGAATTAAGGGGGTGTATTCTATCTTTGCCTTTAAGAAAACTCTTCCTGCTGACAATTGAGATCAAGTGTCTAAACTTTGCATATAGGCTACAATTGTTTTAAATAATAAACATTACATTTTTTATTTGCTATGACACAAATATAAAATAGTGTGTGAATTAGAAATGTATACAATGAAGGGATGCCTGGGTGGCTCTGTCAATTAAGCGTCTGCCTTCTGCTCAGGTCATGATCCCAGGATTCTGGGATCGAGCCCCACGTCAGGCTCCCTGCTCAGCAGATAGTCTGCTTCTCCCTCTGCCCCTCACCCTGCTCTCATGCTCTCTCTCACTCTCTCAAATAAATAAAATCTTAAAAAAAGAGAAATGTATACAATGAATTATTAGAGTCAACCCACCTATGTGTCTACCACCCAGAACATTACCAGCATCCCAGTTACGCCCCTACCCAAACTCTGCTACAGAACTTCTGGGTGAAAGCAAATAATGTCGAACATGTTTAACTTTCAAATAATTTTCCAAAATGCTTACACCAATTTATATTCCCCACTGATAACATACGACAGTCTATTAGCTTTACAGCCTCTCTGTGCCTCGTAATGTCGGTTTTGAAAAATGAACTCTTCTGGTGGGTGTGTAGTCTTACGTCATGATGATATTACCTTATATAACATTTCTT
>NW_027835398.1:0-268 GCF_054177405.1 Leptonychotes weddellii
AGTCATGCACGTACGGCACTTAAAGTTTGACACGTAGGCACCAGCTGTGGATAATTACTAATAACCAGGAGTTAATAGCTGATGAAGATGGACAAAATATAGCTTACTGCAGTGGGGGATTTTTAATTTATTTGTTTTGTAGTTTTATAGTTTTATTAACCCAAATGCGATGTGCACGTAAGCTGTCTTGCTTTCTTCAATGTGCAGCCTGGCATTGGGATTGGCTGGCTGGGCTGCTCTTTCCATGGTGGGTTTGTAGCAGCCACTG
>NW_027835399.1:0-268 GCF_054177405.1 Leptonychotes weddellii
AAGGGGCAGGGACTGCTGAGGGCCCAGCAGATCCGGCCAAGCAGCAGGTCCCCCACTCAGCCAGAGGCAGTCTCAAGGGAACAGGAGGGACACATGGGACATCCTTTGTCCTTGGAAGTATCCAATGGGGCTACGTCTGTGGGAGTGTTTCCTGGGACTGGGCGGTGGTGAAACCTGCCTTGGTGGGTACATAAAAGGAGCTTCTGCCCACAGCTTGGGAGCGGTCAAGTCCAGGTTCTAGAGCAATCTGTCCTCGCTCTTCCTGGAC
>NW_027835400.1:0-268 GCF_054177405.1 Leptonychotes weddellii
GCCATATGCACCCCAAGGTTCATAGCAGCAATGTCTGCAATAGCCAAACTGTGGAAAGAACTGAGATGCCCTGCAACAGATGAATGGATAAAGAAGATGTGGTCCATATATACAATGGAATATTTCTCAGCCATCAGAAAGGATGAATACCCAACTTTTACATCAGCATGCATGGGACTGGAGGAATGCTAGTGAAGTAAGTCAAGCAGAGAAAGTCAATTGTATGGTTTCACTTATTTGTGGAACATAAGGAATAGCATGGAGGACA
>NW_027835401.1:0-268 GCF_054177405.1 Leptonychotes weddellii
TCTATTGTGTAGATAGATAGATGATAGATAGATAGATAGATAGATAGATAGATAATAGATAGATAGATAGATAGATAGATAGATAGATGATAGATAGATAGATAGATCCCACATCTTTTTTATCCCTTCATCTATCAATGGATACTTAGGTTGCTTCCATATCTTGGCTACTGTAAATAATGCTGCAATAAACATAGGGATGCATATCTTTTTTTTTTTTTTTTTAAAGATTTTATTTATTTATTTGAGACAGAGAGAATGAGAGAGA
>NW_027835402.1:0-268 GCF_054177405.1 Leptonychotes weddellii
CCCAAAATGGAGCGCTTATACTAAGCCCCACATCACCAAACTGCAACTTAATTACAATTTTGCCTCTCTCAGAAAAGGCATCTTAAACCAGCCAGTCAGAAATCACCTGATCAGCACTAGTTAGATAATCTGCCCGATAAACTTCCTTGATCCCACTCCCTTCTGCCTATAAAAGTCATTTTGTAAAGCTCCTGTGGGACCCTTTCCATCTGCTAGATTGGACACTGTCTGATTCTAATCAATTTTTTGTTCAAATGAGCTCTTAAGA
>NW_027835403.1:0-268 GCF_054177405.1 Leptonychotes weddellii
AAACCCTGGGGTGGGGAGTCCACTGGGTCCTTGCTGTTCCCCAGGGCCCTGGACCTTTGGCTCCAGAAGATGGGTCAAAAGAGGAGAGACATGCCTAGAGGACCGATAATTCCCTCTTTTGCATCCAAGCTTCCGTTTGACTGTGGAGCTTCTGTGGAACTTTGTTCTAGACCTGGTTCTTTGGTGCGACTGCCAGCCTGTGTTATATAACACTGCCTTTGGGTCAACTGGCCTGGGTTCAAATCCCAGCCTCACAACCTCACGAAAC
>NW_027835404.1:0-268 GCF_054177405.1 Leptonychotes weddellii
ACAAACAATGAATCATGGAACACTACATCTAAAACTAATGACGTAATGTATGGGGATTAACATAACAATAAAAAAATAAATTAAAAAAAAAAGAAGATTCAAATGACTACAGTTAGAAATGAAAGAGAAAACTTTACAGCTGGTTTTACAGAAATAAGAAGGATTTAAATGAATGCTATAGAAATTTTATAATAATAAATTATACAACTTAGATAAAATGGACAATTTCCTAGAAAGCAAAAAACTACTAAAACTGACTAGGAATAGG
>NW_027835405.1:0-268 GCF_054177405.1 Leptonychotes weddellii
CGAGCAGGGAGCCCGATGCGGGACTCGATCTCAGGACCCTGGGATCACGACCCAAGCCGAAGGCAGACGCCTAACCAACTGAGGCATACGCCTAACCAACTGAACCACCCAGGCGCCCCTCTTTCTTTTTTTAGAAATGAACTCCCTTAGATCCCTTAGGGTCCCTTTGGTCCCCATCTTTTCAGTGTGACTGATTTTTTTTCACAAGCCTTCCTACGTAGGTGTCCTGCCCTTTGTGTCTGTGCTCTGGCTCCTCAGAGCGTCCCTC
>NW_027835406.1:0-268 GCF_054177405.1 Leptonychotes weddellii
TCCCTTTTGCTTATCCCAGTTAAAGTTTCTATCCCCAGAACTATGACCTAATCAAATGCTCTGGCTCCTAGTTCTACCTCACTCTTCTAGTGATGGGGTCGGCAGGGGGCAGAATGGAGCTGAAAGGGCCTTGATCCTCTATAGAAGACAGCATTTTTCCTCTTCTTATTCTTTTTTCCTCATTTTCAAGGCCAATGGCTAAGTAGAGATGCAACTGTCCGCCCAAGGAGAGGAAATCTACCAAGCATCCTTAAAAAAAAAAAAAAAA
>NW_027835407.1:0-268 GCF_054177405.1 Leptonychotes weddellii
GTAGATTTGGGCAGATTCCTCTTGCTGGGGTCCCCAATATATCCCGAGGTTCCTGCACCTGCCAGGAAGTGACATTCTTGACTCACCTGGTGAGGCTGCTGGGAACTCTGTAAGCAAGGTATCAGGCCATCATTCCCAAAGGCCTTTTTTAAGGCTTCAGGTTTCCTAAAGTCAACCTTAGTTCCTTAAAGCTGTTTGGTCAGATCTGAGTCTGTGCATGCCGCTCTCAAATAGGACATTCCAGGCAAAACCTTGGTAAAATAACCAA
>NW_027835408.1:0-2308 GCF_054177405.1 Leptonychotes weddellii
GCTCTGCCACACTGAGGCACCCCGGTCTTTCTGTGACCCCGAGGGTCCTGAGACCACACTGTCCCGGAGGGTTCCACCCCCCGCTTAGCCACCAGAGTGATGTCCCTCGGCAGAGCAGACTTTTAAAAGTTCCGATTTTGTGCTCCGCGGCTCTATCACTTGCCAGAAGCGGCCGACGGAGGCCCCTCCCCCGCCGTGTATCCTCCCGAATATTGCCTCGGATTCACTTCTCCGCACGTCCTACCTTCCAGAAAGTGGTCGCTTTTCTGATGAGAGAGTTGTTGCTATTCTTTTCTTCGATCTCCTGTTGAGTTTGTAGGTGTTCAGAATGGTTTGATCCCTATCCAGCTGAATTCCTGAGAGGAGATGAAATCCAGGTCTCCTACTCCTCCGCCATCTTGCTCCGCCCCCTGGATCTTTTTGCTCTTATGCCTGGAGCGCTTATCAAATAAAAGCAAAAATGTTAAAAAAGCCAAAGTCAAAAGTGAAATGATGAAGCTTGGGAGTG
Organism: Leptonychotes weddellii; assembly: GCF_054177405.1. NCBI lineage: Eukaryota > Metazoa > Chordata > Mammalia > Carnivora > Phocidae > Leptonychotes > Leptonychotes weddellii. The sequence goes on from NW_027835408.1 coordinate 509, forward strand.
AATAGAGGAAGAGAAAAATGCATGCAGGAGCAACCCCAAAGGAATAGGACAACAGAAGTTGTGGGAGAAAGGGACTGCACAGGGGAAGAACCAAACATGCTCAGACCAGCTTCAAAGAATTCTTCATGGCTAGGCACACTAAGAAAAGGTTAAAACAACATGTGCTTCTTTCAGTAAAAAACTCCAGTACAAAAGGACACTGAACAGGACAAGGGTTTTGTATTTGCTTGCACCTGCTCTCTACAGGAGGACCTGTAGAACCTGTAAGTGGAATTCCTTGCAAGTAATAGTTCTACTTTGAAGGAAAAATTAATGATGAATATAGACATAACTATGACAACCACATATGCAATTATAATGTATAATGGTAATAGGCAAGAGTGGTATTTACTAGATCATAGCTATATACATTCCAAGTAATAAAATGGAATTGGAATCGAACTTTCCCTAAATATTCATCCAAGGTAGACACCCATCAAACCCCAGGTCAAAGGCTTATTTGGTAAAGATTAGCAAATGCAATGGTCATACACCAGAACTCATCTTTTTTTTTTATTAAAGATTTTATTTATTTATTTATTTATTTATTTAAGAGAGGGCACAGGAAGGGCAGAGTGGAAGGGAGAGGGACAAGCTGACTCTGCTCTGAGCACAGAGCCCAATAGGAGCTGGATCTCAGAACCCCAAGATCAAGAACCAAGCCCAAATCAAGAGTCAGACTCTTAACTGACTGAGCCATCCAGGCATCCCCAGAACTCATCTCTTAAAGTGAACTCCCGACTAATTTTTAACAGACCCTACATTAGACTCATTACTAGGTTTTCTGGTAGAAAGATCAGAATCAAAATTCAAATGCAAAATTCTAATATTTCCATGTAATAACTTTCTAAAATTTATCAGTGAAATTAATCTAAACATGGACTTGCATGCACTAAACTTTAGGCAAAAATCTCAATTCACAGATAGTACTTAACCATATAGGCAACAATTTTGGCAAATACCAAGCCATTTATTACTTGATCTTAGTCTCTGCTCCATGCTACCAGGGCCTCCTATTCAATTTAGCTCAGTAACTATTTACAGAGTACATAATACAGTCATCTTTTGTGGTGAGAGAATAGCCCTGTATTTTTTTTAAACCTCATAATCTGATATAATTTTATACTTCGAGAAAATTTTAAAACCTGTAGTTTATGTGTTTTTTTCTCTCTCTCTTTCTCTATTTTTATTTTTTGCTCAGTTGGCCAGAGGTTTATCAATTCAGTATTATAGTTGTTGTTTTTATTGTTGTTTCCTTTAAAAAACCCAACTTTTAGTTTCATAAACTTTTCTCTGTTGCTCATCTGTTTTCAATTTTATTGATTTCTGTTCTTGTATTTATTACTCCCTTCCTTCTGCTTGGGTTACTTTGTTCTTTTCTCCTAGTTTCTTAAAGTAGAAGCTTAGTTTATCGACTTGAGATCTTTCTTTTTTTCTAATAGAAGCATGTAATGCTATAAATTTTCCGCTAAATACTGCTTTAGTGAATCCCACAAATTTTTATAAGTTTTATTTTTATTTTATTTCAAAATATTTTTAAAGTTCTATTGAAATCTCCTCTTCAGGGCGCCTGGGTGGCTCAGTTGGTTAAGCGACTGCCTTCGGCTCAGGTCATGATCCTGGAGTCCCGGGATCGAGTCCCGCATCGGGCTCCCTGCTCGGCGGGGAGTCTGCTTCTCCCTCTGACCCTCCTCCCTCTCATGCTCTCTGTCTCTCATTCTCTCTGTCTCAAATAAATAAATAAAATCTTAAAAAAAAAAA
>NW_027835409.1:0-268 GCF_054177405.1 Leptonychotes weddellii
ACTGTGAATTGTGTAAGATTGTTGAATCACAGACCTGTACCTCTGAAACAAATAACGTAATATATGTTAAAAAAAAAAAAAAAGAGAGAGAAGATAGTAGGAAGGGAAAAATGAAGGGGGGAAATTGGAGGGGGAGATGAACCAAGGGAGACTATGGACTCTGAGAAACAATCTGAGGGTTCTAGAGGGGAGGGCGGTGGGGGGATGGGTTAGCCTGGTGATAGGTATTAAAGAGGGCACATACCGAATGGAGCACTGCGTATTATAC
>NW_027835410.1:0-268 GCF_054177405.1 Leptonychotes weddellii
CTGCGCCCCCTCACCACTCCACCCCGGCGCCCTGTGCACGGGCCGGCCTCCCTACGTGACACGAGGCGCTGGCTTGTCCCCCATCACACGCATCACACACCCGCTGTGCGCGAAAAACCAAGTCCACAGACAATTCATTTCTATTTACCAAACTCCACTTGCTAGAAACTTTTCAGGGCCACCTTCCTTCAAAAGGTCCATTGTAGGGGCGCCTGGGTGGCTCCGTCGTTAAGCGTCTGCCTTCGGCTCAGGTCGTGATCCCGGGGTC
>NW_027835411.1:0-268 GCF_054177405.1 Leptonychotes weddellii
TCCAGGTAACAAGATGTAGGAATGTAAAAGGAAAAACAATGTGCTGCAAGATACATATCAAAAAAAAAAAAAAATAAGAGTTAGAAGTAAAAGCATAGGGTTGGGTGATGGGTGGAACAAAGGTCACCTCACATGCCAACCTCCTACATCTCCAGCACCCCTACTAATTTCCCTGGTAGGCTGATTTATCTGAATAGACGAATCTCCTGCAGCTTTGTGTTATCATCTGGATGATGAGAGTCTTCTCTTTTATGAAGCTGTTTAACCA
>NW_027835412.1:0-268 GCF_054177405.1 Leptonychotes weddellii
AAGGCCTGTGGGGCTGATGGCGGATGCTCCGGGGCCTGTCCTCTAGACGGTCCTTCCCAGAGGGGACCACTGTCATGGGCCGCAGTCTCCCAGTGTGAGCTGCCACCCGGGTGCAGGGACCAGCCCACCCAGTCTCAGGGATGGGGGTTCCCCTGGGCTCAGGGACGGGGACCCACCTGGACACAGGAATAGGGGTTCAATGGGCTCAGAGATGGGGACCCACCTGGAATAGGGGTTCACCAGGACTCAGGGATGGGGACCCACCTGG
>NW_027835413.1:0-268 GCF_054177405.1 Leptonychotes weddellii
GCCTGGGTGGCTCAGTTGGTTAAGCGACTGCCTTCGGCTCAGGTCATGATCCTGGAGTCCCGGGATCGAGTCCCGCATCGGGCTCCCTGCTCGGCAGGGAGTCTGCTTCTCCCTCTGACCCTCCTCCCTCTCATGCTCTCTGTCTCTCATTCTCTCTGTCTCAAATAAATAAATAAAATCTTTAAAAAAAAAAAAAGAAGTTGGATTGTTATAGAGGGAATTACTCATATGGGTGGGAAACTATCTGTCCCAACTCCTTTTTCTCCCA
>NW_027835414.1:0-268 GCF_054177405.1 Leptonychotes weddellii
ACAGTGATCATTGCAGTTATTAACTTGTAATCGTGTTAGGTCATTTAAAACAGATATTGACCAAATCAATCCGGAGTCTGGTCTTTGGCACCTGACACATCAGGGATTCTACAGGTAAGTAAGGTCTGCACTTGAAAATACGCTGCTCATAATACAACCATTGTCACGTACGATGCTGTAGTTTCTGTGACTCCATCTACATCTGCTTGTGAATTCTGACTTCTAGACTTGGGGAAATCTAGTTAATTATTTAGCCAAGGCCTTAGAG
>NW_027835415.1:0-268 GCF_054177405.1 Leptonychotes weddellii
AAGGCCTGTGGGGCTGATGGCGGATGCTCCGGGGCCTGTCCTCTAGACGGTCCTTCCCAGAGGGGACCACTGTCATGGGCCGCAGTCTCCCAGTGTGAGCTGCCACCCGGGTGCAGGGACCAGCCCACCCAGTCTCAGGGATGGGGGTTCCCCTGGGCTCAGGGACGGGGACCCACCTGGACACAGGAATAGGGGTTCACTAGGGCTCAGGGACGGGGACCCACCTGGGATAGGGGTTCACCGGGGCTCAGGGACAGGAACCCACCTG
>NW_027835416.1:0-268 GCF_054177405.1 Leptonychotes weddellii
CCCCTCCCCCCATGCTCTCTCTTTCTCACCCTCTCAAATAAATACATAAATTTTTAAAAACAAATAAACAAACAAACAAATAAATAAATAAAATCAATTCTAAAGGATTAAGTAGGTATAATCATCTATTCCAGCCAAAATCTTTGGGCTATATTTTTTGTGTTGTAAAGAGATACTGTGATATCTGACACAGTGATGATTGAAGAAATCCTCCTAAAAGAGCTTGCTAATGGATAATCAACAATTATGTGAGATAACTGTAATTTGC
>NW_027835417.1:0-268 GCF_054177405.1 Leptonychotes weddellii
TGGCCTAAAAATCCCAAGTGTTTGGTGTTTGCTGAGTGTTGGTGGTGCGTGTCTGTGCACATGGCAACAAAACTTCACGGTCAGCAAATCCCGAGAAGGCCGACACGCACCTGAGAGGAACAGGTGCAGTGTTCTAGGGGCTCAGCAAGTCCTCACTCCAGCACTGTAATGCCAGTGTCAGAGGCACCCTAAATGTCCAACAGTGGGGGGACAGAGAAGCACATCGTGCACTTAAACAAAGGAGCGGAGCAGATAAAATGAATGAACA
>NW_027835418.1:0-268 GCF_054177405.1 Leptonychotes weddellii
GGTGCAAATAGAGTAAAGATCTAAAAATTAAATGAAATTGGGCGCCTGGGTGGCTCAGTTGGTTAAACCACTGCCTTCGGCTCAGGTCATGATCCTGGAGTCCCGGGATCGAGTCCCGCATCGGGCTCCCTGCTCGGCGGGGAGTCTGCTTCTCCCTCTGACCCTCCCCCCTCTCATGCTCTCTCTCTCTGTCTCATTCCCTCTCAAATAAATAAAGAAAAATCTTTAAAAAAAAATTAAATTAAATTTAGAATTAAGAAACCCCACA
>NW_027835419.1:0-2308 GCF_054177405.1 Leptonychotes weddellii
TCCGACCAGGGGCGGGGGGGTCAGAGCGGGGAGCACGGCGCCAGGCGGGGCTCCGACCAGGGGCGGGGGGGTCAGAGCGGGGAGCACGGCGCCAGGCGGGGCTCCGACCAGGGGCGGGGGGGTCAGAGCGGGGAGCACGGCGCCAGGCGGGGCTCCGACCAGGGGTGGGGCACAGAAGGCGGCATTGTCAGAGAGCACCCCGTCCCAGCACGCACCTGTGGATCAGGTGGGCAGCGTCTGGGGTGCGGTCAAAGCCGAGGGTGAGCGCAAAGCGTCGGGCCAGCAGCCGGATGGAGTAGAAGGGGCCGCAGATGAACTCAATGGGGTCATAGCCAAGGCCATACGTGTCCACGTGCTTCTGGAACAGCTGCGGGAGCACAAGGGGCCGTGGGGTCAGGGTCGCCAAGGGCGCGTCCCAGGGGACTGAGGTTCAAGGACATCCAGAGAAGCCTCCCCTCCACCCCCAACCAGCACCCCCCAGTGGTGAAACAGCATGAACGACCCGCTCCCGGAAAACAGGGCCCCCGCAGAGGACAGGTGCAGAGCCACCCCGAGGCCGGGATGCCGGGGGGACGGGGACCACGCGGCACAGACCACGACCCGCAGCGGGGGCCGGGCAGCCTGCAAACGTCCCACGGGCACCCACACCACCGCGTCACGTCTGCTCAGCGACCGCTCCTCTGCGTCGGACTCAACAGGAAACCAGCGAGGGAGAAGGAGCTCCCGATTTACGGAGAAATCACACACAGAAGGGGACACGGGGGGCCCGACACGGCGAGGACATGCCCCCAACGTTCCACGCTCGCTCTGGGGAATGTGTGTCATCTCAACGTCGTACACGCAGGCCCATTCCATGAGGAGGAGAAAGGAGGCCGTTTCCAAAGGAACAAGAAATGGCAGGAAAGACTCCGACATAAAGGCAGGCCTCAGTGTGAGGGTCGGGAATCTGCACGGCCTCCAGAAACGGGAATGAGAAGCCGTGTTCCAGGAAAACCACGGGACAGAGACGGTCCACCAAGTGTCTGCGGAAAGGCCTGCCCACCGCGCCCACAGGCAGCACGAGCACAAGGACCGGGACCCCACGCTGGGAGAGGGGATGCCAGATCCCAGCCCTTCCCGATACACCCGCGGAGGCTCGACTCCCCAGAGAGAAATGAGACCACGGCACCCACGGCACCCACGGAGGCTGGCGGGCAGTCAGCCATGTGGGGAACCGTGACCCCAGCATTGAGGACCAAAGGCAGTCCTTGCAAAGAGCTCAGAGCCAGGTGGGCGGCCCCAGATTCGGTGCACAAAGCCAGAACGGGGACAGAAGGGACAGACACCGTTGAGTCCGAGACCCCGCTGTCACGTAACCCCACACAGCCTCGGCGAGAACCTCCCCACACGTGGACGTGGCCCCTCCTGACACTAGACGCAGACACACCCGTCTGAAAGCAGAACAGAGCACGGAACACACCACATGTCTGAGTCATGGTTCCACGGATCTGGGTAAACCAGCTGCCACGGGGATGGAACAACCAGAGTCACACACCACACACGCGTGCACAGTGTCATGACAGACTGACACAGAGAAGACAGACGCCCCCCCTCAGGGTCAGTGGATGCGGAAGGGGAGGCACCCACCCTGAAGGTCAGTGGATGGGGGCTGGGGGATGGGGGGATAGGAGGACACCCACCCTGAAGGTCAGCGGATGGGGGACACCCACCCTGAGGGTCAGTGGACAGGGGAGGGGGGATGCCCTCCTGAGGGTCAGTGGAAGGGGAAGGGGGGGCACCCACCCTGAAGGTCAATGGATGGGGTATGGGGGGATGCCCACCCTGAAGGTCAGTGGATGCGGGGACGCCCACCCTGAGAGTCAGTGGATGGGAAAGACAGAGACACCCCCTGAGGATCAGTGGACAGGGAAGACAGGGACGCCAACCCTGAAGGTCAGTGGATGGGGGGACGCCCCTTCTGAAGGTCAATGGATGGGGAATGGGGGGGGTGGGGACACCCACCCTAAGTCAGTGGACGGGGGGGGACGCCCACCCTGAGAGTCAGTGGATGGGAAAGACGGAAATGCCCCCCGAGGGTCAGTGGACGGGGAAGAGGGGGACGCCCACCCTGAAGGTCAGTGGATGGGGGATGGGGGGATGCCCACCCTGAAGGTCTTGGATGGGGAAGGGAGGTGGGCAACCACTCTGATGGTCAGTGGACTGGGGGGGACACCTACCCTGAGGGTCAGTGGATGGGGGAGGGGGGATGCCCACCCTGTGGGTCAGTGGATGGGGGAGGGGGGACACCCCGAGGGTCAGTGGATGGGGG
>NW_027835420.1:0-268 GCF_054177405.1 Leptonychotes weddellii
AATCTGAGTAATCTCTACACCCAACATGGGGCTCAAACTCATGACCCTGAGATCAAGAGTTCCATGCTCTTCTGACTGAGCCAGCCAGGTGCTCCATTGTTTGCTAGTATTCTGTTGAGGATTTTTACATCTAAATTCATGAGCGATATTAGCCTATAGTTTTTTGTTTTTTTTTTTAAAGATCTTATTTATTTGACAGAGACAGCAAGAGAGGGAACACATGCAGGGGGTGTGGGAGTGGGAGAGGGAGAAGCAGGTTTCCCACTGA
>NW_027835421.1:0-268 GCF_054177405.1 Leptonychotes weddellii
AGAATATTTCTTATCACAGGGCACTTTGATGACCCTACAAATTAGAAGACAATGAAGAAGCAGACCCCACTTCCAAAGGAAAAAAAAAAAAGAAAGAAAAGAAAAATACTTAAACGTTATAAGAAATGGGCTAAAAAGAAAGTGAGGAAGAGTATAAGACACTGCAGAAAAACACTGAACAGATTTGAATAATAAGGAAGATACTCCTTGTTCGGGGATACAACAGTACAACATTATAAACCTGCCCATTCTTCCGAATCAACGTACA
>NW_027835422.1:0-268 GCF_054177405.1 Leptonychotes weddellii
ACATTCAGGGCTCACACTGATCTAATTGGATTGGTAGAACTGACCTAGAGCTGAAAATAAGATTTTAGATTCTACCCTTGTGAGAAACAAACAGAAAAATAAAAAGGACATACAAACATATTCACCAGCCATGAATGATAAATGAACTATACCTGTTCAATGTTACTTTGACCAGATTTTGTCATCAGAGATACAGCTTCTTAATATAAAATTCCCCTAATTCTCTATTAGGAATCTCTCTCTTCTTTTCCTTAAAGGGCCAAAGAGT
>NW_027835423.1:0-268 GCF_054177405.1 Leptonychotes weddellii
TATTCTTATGTTAATCCCCATACATTACATCATTAGTTCTAGATGAAATGTTCCATGATTCATTGCTCATGCATAACACCCAGTGCTCCATGCAGAACGTGCCCTCCTCAATACCCACCACCAGTCCAACCCATCCTCCCACCTCCCTCCCCTCTAGAACCCTCAGTTTGTTTTTCAGAGTCCATCGTCTCTCATGGTTTGTCCACCCCTCCAATTTCCCCCGCTTCATTCTTCCCCTCCCGCTACCTTCTTCTTCTTCTTTTGAGAA
>NW_027835424.1:0-268 GCF_054177405.1 Leptonychotes weddellii
GAACCCTGACCTACAGAGGCATGGAGTCACATTTTGGAGAAAATAAACACGTTTCACATGGCCTGAAAGGCCTTGACACTCTCTGTCCTCATCTCGAGCCACTCCCCCTCTCAGGGCAGTGCCACGCACCTCCTTGCCCTGCCTTCCCCAGCAGACCGTCTCCTGGCACCAGTCCTCACCCTTGCTCTCACCCTGGCCCAGGGGCCCTCCTCCTGCCTCCTCACAAGGCTGGTTTCTTCTCACGGTTCCGCCCTCACGTCTCAGAACA
>NW_027835425.1:0-268 GCF_054177405.1 Leptonychotes weddellii
CCACCCCTGCACATAATATGCACCCGAGGCCCATGGGGGCAATCCCAAGACGGCAAGACCCACTTGTGGACAAATTCTAAAATGTTGCTGATGTCCATGTCTGTGGCAAAACCCCCAGTGACGCAACACAACACACACAGAGATCACCACGTGTCGGGAGGGGACGGTCACTCCCCTCACGCCCTCAGTTACGAAGGGACTTCGCAAAGCAGAGAGAGTGGTGCCGCAGACCATTTCCTTACCCTAAAAGCACCCAGACCCTACCAGG
>NW_027835426.1:0-268 GCF_054177405.1 Leptonychotes weddellii
ACTCAATCAGGTATCAGACATGGTCAGAATAAACAAGTGCTAAGATGAGATTTCGGCACAGAATCACCCCCTGCCCAACTCTAGCATGAGGATGACATATCTAGTGGTAGCTGGAGCACAGATAGCTCCTGTCGAAAAAAAGAAAAAGAAAAAGAAGAAAGAAGAAAGAAAGAAAGGAAGGAAGGAAGAAAGGAAGGAAAGAAGAAAGGAAGGAAGGAAGGAAGAAAGAAAGAAAGAAAGAAAAAGAGAGAAAGGAAGGAAGGAAGAA
>NW_027835427.1:0-268 GCF_054177405.1 Leptonychotes weddellii
ATACAAAATACCTTTATTAAGATAAAAGTAGGGCGCCTGGGTGGCTCAGTTGGTTAAGCGACTGCCTTCGGCTCAGGTCATGATCCTGGAGTCCCGGGATCGAGTCCCGCATCGGGCTCCCTGCTCGGCAGGGAGTCTGCTTCTCCCTCTGACCCTCCTCCCTCTCATGCTCTCTGTCTCTCATTCTCTCTCTCTCAAAGAAATAAATAAAATCTTTAAAAAAAAAAGATAAAAGTAATATATCATATAATATATAATATTATATATG
>NW_027835428.1:0-268 GCF_054177405.1 Leptonychotes weddellii
ATGACCCTGTGATCATGACCTGAGCCAAAATCAAGAGTCTGACACTGAACCGACTGAGCCACCCAGTCCCCCCAGTAAACCAATATATTTTTTTGTTTTAACTTGCTTTTAGATTTTACTTAAAAGTTGTCAACTCCTACCTAGGCTCTACCTCTCTCTCTTTTTTTTTTTTATTCTTATGTTAATCCCCATACATTACATCATTAGTTTTAGATGTAGTGTTCCATGATTCATTGTTTGTGCATAACACCCAGTGCTCCATGCAGAA
>NW_027835429.1:0-268 GCF_054177405.1 Leptonychotes weddellii
AGTACACCTGACGAGGGGATTCTGGAAACCCCTGATTTACAGCCGGGTGTCAGCCGGAGACCTTGACCGGCATCTGAAGTGGGGAGACCCCTGAACCCGTGGGGTCTGCTAACTCCAGGTCGACACCCAGCTGGGGCCTGGGGAGTTGGAGCGCTGGTCCGTGTGGGGAAGCACGGAGGACAGGCTCCGCGTCACCAGTTTGCTGCGATAACTGGCAATGATGGAGGAGAAGCACTTAGGAGGCACTCAGGAGGTGCTCTGTGCACGA
>NW_027835430.1:0-2307 GCF_054177405.1 Leptonychotes weddellii
AAATAAGTCACTATAGACAAAATCACGAAGAACAGTATTTGATGCACGGTAAGTGCTAGGTAAATGTTAGTTTTTGTTATCATCACCTGCCCCCAAGCATGACACCACTGTCATCAACATCAACATCATAGTTGTTGGTGAGATCCTACTAGATCCCAAATATTCTGCTAATGTTTGTGTACTGGGGATAATAAAAACAATATTGTATGCTATGTGGTTAGAACAGTGTTACGTGCCTTGCTTTATTTCATTCAATCCTCTCAACAACCTATGAAGGATACTGTTATGAGGAATTTGGGGCTCAAAGAGGTTGAGTAACTTATTCATAACATGGATCTGATTTCAGAGATTGCACTTTTAACCATCCATATAAAAAGATTAAAAAGATGACAAATGAAGATGAATAAGAGAGTTCTTTGCTCATATTAGAATTAAGAAGAAGAATACTTATTACCTTTGGAAAATAAACAAAACACTATATCTTACAGTTTTTTACTTCATTCAAGCCCTTAAGGCAACATGTCCACGTATGTGACACCTTTTGGCTTGAATTTTCCATTCTCTTTCATTTGCTTGTTCCTGGTGGTGAGAGCTTTTCACCTTGATTTTCCTCACCTTGATTTTCTGCTTTGTGGCTGTGTTCCCTGGGAATCATGTAGCCTTTTCCCATTCTGGATGACTGAAGATACAAATATAGTGATCTCCAAAGGCCTCAAAGATTTCCGTGGATCCATTCAGACTACAGTGAATGCAGACTGGCTATGCTTGCTGAAACATGGGGGTTCTAAACGCATCTGTCTTCCTTCCATACAAATTAAGGATGAGTGTGATCCTAATAGGCTGCATTTTATGCCAGTGTACAATTATTCACTGTCCAAGCCTGTAATATTCCCAAGGAAAAGCTTGGGCACTGCTCTTTTTTAAAGAATGGAAGTGTCAGGGGCGCCTGGGTGGCTCAGTCGTTAAGCGTCTGCCTTCAGCTCAGGTCATGATCTCCAGGTCCTGGGATCGAGCCCCGCATCAGGCTCCCTGCTCAGAGGGGAGTCTGCTTCTCCCTCTCCCTCTGCCTCTCCCCACTGCTCCTACTCTCTCTCTGTCTCTCTGTATCTCTCTGTCTCAAATAAATAAGTTAAAAAAAAAATTAAAAAAAAAAAAAAAGAATGGAAGTGTCAGCAGCTTTACTTGTTCAGCCTCCTGAGCAAAACACCTCCTAGAAACAGCTACTTCAGAAAATGTATTGGAAAAAAGAAAAAAAAGAAAATGTACTGGAATGAATGAAGTGCAGAGTTGCTCACTTAAGCCCCTAAAAAAATTAACAATTTCATAAACTTTCACGTAGTAAATACACCAATGTATTTGTTAAATGACCAGCCATTGAAATAAAAACATAAATGAACCCCCTCTTGTGTTTCGTTGTGGTACTACAAAATTTACCCTTCATTACTTGGACAAAATATTGTCAACATATTAGTTATGAAGTAAACTTTATTATCAAGCACCTAGTTTTGTCATATGTAAAATGTTCTTAAATTTGCTCAGTGCTTCATTAATTGCAAAGCAGACATTTTTGCAGACACTAAATCATTTTAAGCCTCAGGGCAACCTCGCTGTGAAGTAGGAATTTTTTTTAAAGATTTTATTTATTTATTATTTTGGGGGGGAGGGGCAGAGAGGAAGGGAGAGGGACTAGCAGACTCCACGCTGAGTGCAAAGTCCCACATGGGGCTCCAAGCGGGGCTCCATCCCACGACCCGAGATCATGATCTGAGCCAAAATCAAGAGCCAGATCCTCGACCAACTGAGCCATTCAGGTACCCTTGAAGTAGGAATTCAAGGTGAAAGAACTGAAACTCATTTATAATAAATGATTTATCCAATGTCACACAGATACATTGAATCCTACTTCTTGGTGCCACAGAAAGACAGAAAATCAGCAGACAGTTGTGCTGCAGAGAGGGTACTGACCTTGTAACCTGGAGCTCACTTGATATATGATCTTACGATAAACTTCCGCACATGAGTTTTCTTGTTTATAAAATGGGGATGGGATGGGGGGTTGCCTGGCTGGCTCAGTCAGTTAAGTGTCTGCCTTCTGCTCAGGTCATGATCTTGGGGTCCTGGGATGAAGCCCCATGTTGGGCTCCCTGCTCAGCGTGGAGTCTGCTTCTCCCTCGCCCTCTGCCCCCCCTCATGCTCTCTCTCTCTCTCAAATAAATAAATAAAATCTTTAAAAAATATATAGGGGCGCCTGGGTGGCTCAGTTGGTTAAGCGACTGCCTTCAGCTCAGGTCATGATCCTGGAGTCCC
>NW_027835431.1:0-268 GCF_054177405.1 Leptonychotes weddellii
GTGCGAACAAAGGCGCTGGACAGACCAGCGCCGTAAGCCCCGGCCACCAAGCCCCAGCGGGCCTTCTCGGTCATGATGGTGACATAGAGCAGGGGCCGGCACACGGCCACGTAGCGGTCATAGGCCATGAGGGCCAGGAGGTAGCAGTCGATGGAGCCGAAGAAGGTGAAGGGGAAGAACTGCGCGGCGCAGCAGGTGTAGGACAGCGCGACCCCACGCTCCAGCTGCATGGCCAGCAGCTGCGGCATGACGGCCGACGAGTAGCACA
>NW_027835432.1:0-268 GCF_054177405.1 Leptonychotes weddellii
ATAATCTAATTGTTTTTCTCTCTTGATATAGGCATTTTTCTATAAAATGCTATGTTGTGGGGCAAGTGAGTGGCTCAGTAGGTTAAGCCGCCACTCTTGATTTTGGCTCAGGTCATGATCTCAGGGTTCTGGGATTGAGCCGCATATCATGCTCCAGGCTCAGCAGGAGTCTGCTTTAGCTTTCTCTCTCCCTCTCCCTTTCTGCCCCTCCCTGGCTTGTGCACACCCAGGAGTGCTCTCTCTCTGAAATAAATAAATCTTTAAAATA
>NW_027835433.1:0-268 GCF_054177405.1 Leptonychotes weddellii
AGTACACCTGACGAGGGGATTCTGGAAACCCCTGATTTACAGCCGGGTGTCAGCCGGAGACCTTGACCGGCATCTGAAGTGGGGAGACCCCTGAACCCGTGGGGTCTGCTAACTCCAGGTCGACACCCAGCTGGGGCCTGGGGAGTTGGAGCGCTGGTCCGTGTGGGGAAGCACGGAGGACAGGCTCCGCGTCACCAGTGTGCTGCGATAACTGGCAATGATGGAGGAGAAGCACTTAGGAGGCACTCAGGAGGTGCTCTGTGCACGA
>NW_027835434.1:0-268 GCF_054177405.1 Leptonychotes weddellii
ACAAACTGATGGGTAGAGGTCTGGACAGACTATGTGTGAGAATGTGGTGGAATGAGCTGTCAATGCCCCCAGATAGCAATTGTGTTATCTCAGAAAGATTGGCCACTTTTACCCTAGAGTTCATCTCAAATCCCTGCCTGAAATCATCTCTCCTTTTGGGTTATTTCTTAAATATCTCTATGCTCAAAATCACTGGATGTAGTAATGATTTTTTTACAATTATGGAATTTTATATATTTAATCCCTATAAAATTTTCATACAATGTAT
>NW_027835435.1:0-268 GCF_054177405.1 Leptonychotes weddellii
AGGACAGAAGCAGATATGAGGCATTCATATTCTGCTTGAGGAATAAAAGTTTTTTCAAAAAATTATGAGAGTGAGATAGGCATTTTACTAAATATAATTACCTGATTATCTGTTCTTGTGGCAGTAACTTTAATCAGATTTAAGTAAAGTTCTTAAATGACATAATTATTTAATAAGGCTGTTCTTACAAACTAATATTGTAGAACTTTTCAAAACTCATGATATCTTTGTAAACATAAAAATGACAGGGATAATCTACTACATCCCC
>NW_027835436.1:0-268 GCF_054177405.1 Leptonychotes weddellii
AATCATGGTTTCTAGCATTGTTCTGCTGATGACACCTTTCTGCCTGGTTCTCCTGTCCTACATCCAGATCATCTCCACCATCCTAAAGATCCGGTCCACAGAGGGAAGAAAGAAAGCCTTCCACACCTGTGCTTCTCACCTCACAGTGGTTGTCCTGTGCTATGGCATGGCCATTTTCACTTATATCCAGCCCCACTCCAGCCCCTCTGTTCTTCAGGAGAAGTTGATCTCTCTCTTCTATGCTGTGTTGACACCCATGCTGAACCCC
>NW_027835437.1:0-268 GCF_054177405.1 Leptonychotes weddellii
CCGTCCACACCCCCGGGATGTAGCCCGGCCCACACCTGTGGGAACCGTGGCTCCCTGCCCCCCGTCCACACCTCCCGGCCTCCCCGGCCCTGGGAGCACCACGGCCCGTGGCTTTTTCTCCTCCCACGGCTCAGATGAGGCACGGAGGCCCGCGGAAGGTGAGGACGGCCTCCGTGCCCCTGCGAGAAGGAGGCTCTCGGGCCCAGGCCGCGGACGCCAGAGTCGCTGCTCTCTGCGCCGCATGGCAAAGCAGCTTCTGCCCCGGCAC
>NW_027835438.1:0-268 GCF_054177405.1 Leptonychotes weddellii
GGAGGTGGGGCCTTCCAACTGCCCCTGGCCCCTGGACATCCCCTTCTTAGCACTCAGCACCTTTGGACAGCTTGCTCAGCCTCTGTTTCCCTGCTGGACCGGACGCATAGTTCAGCAGGGATGGGGTCTGCTGTGGGCATAGCACATCAGGGGTGCTAAGGATGTGTTTGTGGAATGAATGAATGAATGAATGAATGAATGAATGAATGAACGAACGAACAATCAAAGGAACAATGCCCTGGTCAGACCAGTCCTCTCACCATCCTAC
>NW_027835439.1:0-268 GCF_054177405.1 Leptonychotes weddellii
CGGGCTCCCTGCTCGGCGGGGGGTCTGCTTCTCCCTCTGCCCTCTTCCCTCTCGTGCTCTCTGTCTCTCATTCTCTCTCTCAAATAAATAAATAAAATCTTTAAAAAAAAAAAAAAAAGAAATGGAGATTTACACAGTCTCAAAATACCTCCTCACAAAATATTTATTAATTACAGAAGAGAGAATAGTAAGTTTACAGTGAGAAACCTGATAGACACCAACTTAACCAAATGATAGAATTTCACATTATAGGTAATGGGATCAGTAA
>NW_027835440.1:0-2307 GCF_054177405.1 Leptonychotes weddellii
AAACAATCCTAAAATTTGTATGGAACCACAAAAGACGCCAAAGAGCCAAAGCAATCTTGAGAAAGAAAAACAACTGGGGGTATCACAACTCCAGGCTTCAAGTTATGTAGATTACTACAAAGCTGTAGTCATCAAAACAGTATGGTACTGGCACAAAAACAGACACACAGCTGAATGAAACAGAATAGAAAGCCCAGAAATAAACCCATGATTATATGGTTAATTAATCTTTGACAAAGGAGGCAAGACTATGCAATGGGAAAAAGACAGTCTTCAACAAATGGTGTTGGGAAACTGGACAGCTACATGCAAAAGAATGAAACCAGACCACTTTCTTACACTATACACAAAAATAGGCTCAAAATGGGTTAAAGACCTAAATATGAGACTTGAAACCATAAAAATCCTAGAAGAGAACACAGGCAGCAATTTCTCTGACATCAGCTGTAGCAAAGTTTTTGTAGATACTATGTCTTCTGAGGCAAGGGAGACAAAAGCAAAAATAAGCTATTGGGACTACATCAAAATAAAAATCTTCTGCACAGCAAAGGAAACAACCAACAAAACTAAAAAGACAACTTACAGAATAGGAGAAGATATTTGCAAATGACATATCCAATAAAGGGTTAGTATCCCAAAAATATACAGAACTTATACAACTCAACAGCAAAAGAAAAAAAATCCAATTAAAAAATAGGCAGAAGACATGAACAGACATCTCTCCAAAGAAGACATTCAGATGATCCAACAGACACATGAAAAGATGTTCAGCATTACTCATCATCAGGGAAATGCAAATCAAAACTACAATGAGCTAGTACCTTACACCTGTCAAAATGGCTAAAATAAAAAATTCAAGGAACAACAAGTGTTGGTGAAGAAGTGGAGAAAAAGGAACCTTCATGCATGGGTGGTGGGAATGCAGACTGGTGCAGCCACTGTGGAAGACAGCATGGAGGTGCCTCAAAAAATTAAAAATAGAACTACCATATGATCCAGCAATCACACTACTGGGAATTTACGCAAAGAATACAAAACCACTAATTTGAAGGGAGATATACACCCCTGTTTATTGCAGGATTATTTGCAACAGCCAAGATATGGAAGCAGCCCAAGTGTCTATCGATAGATAAATAGATAAAGAAGATGTGTGATATACACACACAAAGAATGGAATACTAATAATAATTAGTAATAACATAATATCAATTAATTGGTAATGATATAATATTAATAATAATATAATAGATCAAGAAGATGTGGTATACACACACACAATGGAATATTACTCTGTCATAAAAAAAGAATGAAATCTTGCCATTTACAACAACATGAATGGATCTAGAGAGTATAAAGCTAAGTGAAATAAGCCAGTCAGAGAAAAACAAATACCATATGATTTCATTCACATGTAGAATTTAAGAAACAAAACATACAAAGGGGGAAAAAAAAGAGACAAACCAAAAAGCAGACTCTTTTTTTTTTTAAGATTGTATTTATTTATTTGACAGAGAGAGAGAACACAAGCAGGGGGAGTGGCAGGCAGAGGGAAAGGGAGAAGCAGGCTGCCTGCTGAGCAGGGAGCCCAACGTGGGACTCCATCCCAGGACCCTGGGATCATCACCTGAGCAGAAGGCAGAAACTTAACCAACTGAGCCACCCAGGTGCCCCTAAAAAGCAGACTCTTAACTATAGAGAATAAATAGATGGTTACCAGAGGGGAGGTAGGTTGTGGGATGGGTGAAATAGGTGAAGGGAATTAAGAGTACACTTACCTGGATGAGCACTAAGTAATAATTGGAATTGTTGAATTTACTGTATTACACACCTGAAACTCATATAACACTGTATGTTAACTACACAGGAATTAAAATTTTAAAAATCGATGGATTCATCATTATAACCAAATAAAGGAGAAATACCACATGATCATGTCAATGGATACAGAAAACATATTTGCAAAATTCAATTCCTACGCATAATTTTAAAAGAAAACTGACAATCTCAACAAACAAGAAATAGAAGGGACTTTCCTCAATCTCATAAAAGCATCAAAGACTTTTTGAAAAGACACTTTGAAAAGACTTTAACATCGTCCTTAATGAGAAAAGAGTGAATGCTTTCCTCCTAAGATCAGGAAAAAGGAGAAGTACCTATATTCATCATTATACTGGAAGTCCTGGCCAATGAAATAAAACAGGGAAAGAAATAAAAGGCATGCAAATTGAAAAGGAAGACCTAAATTAACTTTATTCATGGCAGACATGATCATTTATGTAAAAAGTCCCTTAAAAAAATACCCCCCAA
>NW_027835441.1:0-268 GCF_054177405.1 Leptonychotes weddellii
CATTATTATTATTGTCAGACATCACTGTAGGAATGAAGAGCAAGGGAAGAAGAAAATGGTGAGCTGCACGGGAGATGAAAGGTTGGCTTTGGGGGCCCTGATGAGACACACATAGAGGTTTTGTAAACTAATTAGGAAAGGAAGTTGAGGAAGATTAGGATTCTTGGAATGTATGATGTATGAGAGCTGAAGAGACTTATGTGATCTCATTTCCTATCTGTAGAAATTGAGTTGTTGCCAGACTTAGGGGTATGGCAGTTTCTTTATA
>NW_027835442.1:0-268 GCF_054177405.1 Leptonychotes weddellii
AGGACAGAAGCAGATATGAGGCATTCATATTCTGCTTGAGGAATAAAAGTTTTTTCAAAAAATTATGACAGTGAGATAGGCATTTTACTAAATATAATTACCTGATTATCTGTTCTTGTGGCAGTAACTTTAATCAGATTTAAGTAAAGTTCTTAAATGACATAATTATTTAATAAGGCTGTTCTTACAAACTAATATTGTAGAACTTTTCAAAACTCATGATATCTTTGTAAACATAAAAATGACAGGGATAATCTACTACATCCCC
>NW_027835443.1:0-268 GCF_054177405.1 Leptonychotes weddellii
GCCTGGGTGGCTCAGTTGGTTAAGCGACTGCCTTCGGCTCAGGTCATGATCCTGGAGTCCCTGGATCGTGTCCCGCATCGGGCTCCCTGCTCGGCAGGGAGCCTGCTTCTCCCTCTGACCCTCCCCCCTCTCATGTGCTCTCTGTCTCTCTCATTCTCTCTGTCTCAAATAAATAAATAAAATCTTAAAAAAAAAAAAAAAGAGAGATAGAGAGAGCACAAGCCATGGGAGAGACAGACGGAGAGAGAGACGCAGGATCCCTGGCTGA
>NW_027835444.1:0-268 GCF_054177405.1 Leptonychotes weddellii
CAGTTTTTTTGAGACACGTGCATCAGCAGGTATGTAGGAATGGCCGCTGTGCTTGACGATGGAAATAGTTGTCACATCTGGACATAGGAGAGAAAGGGACTTTAGGAGCTCAGCGTTTTCCTGTTCTTTACCTTTTGCTGACGCGTCTGCTAAATACCGCCTTGACTAAGTAACAGGGCTGTTTCTCTTATTACAAAGCTCAGGTCATTACTGACTAAAAAGCAGGAAGGCTAGGCCATCACATTCATTCAAATGCGAGATATCAAAG
>NW_027835445.1:0-268 GCF_054177405.1 Leptonychotes weddellii
GACTAATTTCAGATTTTTCACTCTGGGCAATTAATTAGAGATATAATAGACAGGGATTGATATGTATATCAATAATCTAAGGATGAAGTTCCAGCCCTGGGTCAAACAAAATCATTAAACTGTGATCATGGTACACAGAACTGACTAATAAAAGTGTGTGTCGGGCGCCTGGGTGGCTCAGTCGTTAAGCGTCTGCCTTTGGCTCAGGTCATGATCCCAGGGTCCTGGGATCGAGTCCCACATCGGGCTCCCTGCTCGGCGGGAAGCC
>NW_027835446.1:0-268 GCF_054177405.1 Leptonychotes weddellii
AAAAAAGTGGATGGTATTTTGATGGGGATTGCATTGAATGTGTAGATTGCTCTAGGTAGGAAATGCCACTTATCTTTATAAAAATCACTTGAATTTTCACAATTGTTGAGATATCTGTCCTAACTATATTACTTTTTAAAGTTGAAATAAAATCTAAAAATGAATGTAAATATGTTCCTTGCAATTTTTGGCAATTCTTCAGTAAGAGGAGAAAATTATCAAAGAAAATTATCTTAATCCAAAGGCTCTGGTTCCAAAGAAAGCCTTC
>NW_027835447.1:0-268 GCF_054177405.1 Leptonychotes weddellii
TAAGTATATGTTCATGGTGGAAATTTGAGAAATACAGAAAAGGATAAAGATGAAACAGGTTACCAATAATTTCATAAATCCTTGAAAACCGCTGGGATTATTTTGGGGATTCCTTTCCAAACATTGTTATATAAATACTTTGCAAACTTATGTGTATTATTAGGCATACTGTTTTTTTTTTTTTTATTTTTTTTTTATTCTTATGTTAATCCCCATACATTACATCATTAGTTCTAGATGAAGTGTTCCATGATTCATTGTTCGTGCA
>NW_027835448.1:0-268 GCF_054177405.1 Leptonychotes weddellii
AACTAGATTATTCCAGTTCAATGTTTTGTGGAAAAATGAGATATTTTTAAGGTATGGGGCATTTACAATTTTTTTTTTAAACAATATGTAGTGCTTATAATTTTGCTTGTCTCTAGAGTGGGAAGGAGGGAGTGAGGTTAGCCAAAGAAGGGTACAAAGAGATCTTCAGCTTTAATTGCCATTTTTCTTTAAAGATTTTATTTATTTATTTGAGAGAGAAAGAATGAGACAGAGAGCATGAGACGGGGGAGGGTCAGAGGGAGAAGCA
>NW_027835449.1:0-268 GCF_054177405.1 Leptonychotes weddellii
GAGTCCATCAAAATCCTAAAGGAGAACACAGGCAGCAACCTCTTTGACCTCAGCCGAAGCAACTTCTTCCTAGAAACATCGCCAAAGGCAAGGGAAGCAAGGGCAAAAATGAATTATTGGGACTTCATCAAGATAAAAAGCTTTTGCAAAGCAAAGGAAACAGTCAACAAAACCAAAAGACAACCGACCGAATGGGAGAAGATATTTGCAAATGACATATCAGATAAAGGGCTAGTATCCAAAATCTATAAAGAACTCATCAAACTCA
>NW_027835450.1:0-268 GCF_054177405.1 Leptonychotes weddellii
GAAAATTATAAAGGATTTTATAAAAGGAATTGGTAAGAAGTTGTTTGAAAAAAGAAAGAAGAAAAATTAAAAAAAAAAAAAGGGAGAAAATGTGATCAGGCAGAGACTAGAACAAAGCCATACACTAGAGATTTAGGTATATTTTGGTCTGTTGGAAGAAACTGTATCCGAAACTTTTAAAGAGAGAAAACTTATATATGTCCAAGACTACAATGAAGGGATAGAATATGACTACAATGAAGGGATAGAATATGGCTCTAAAAATGAA